>NW_022170596.1:43430863-43431391 GCF_008802855.1 Photinus pyralis | reverse complement strand
TAAATATAACCTCTCTGTAAATAACCTCAATTAAATTGTTGTTTATTTTTCTTAGTTTATCAAGACAAATCATGGACAAAGTAACCAAGTTATCAATGCTACTTGTGGTGACCGTTGGTTCTCTATTACTGTATAAAGTTAGAAAACGTAATGTTAGGAGAAGAAAAATTTGGGCAAAAAGATGGTTAGGCCAAAAACATAAGGGTACATTGGGTTTACTGAACAACGAATTAAAAATAGAAGCTTTTATAGGTTAGGTAGGATCATAATAAAAATAAACATGCTCTCTATTGGCATCTGCGCAATTTTCCGCGCACTTTTTCTCATATTTTGCCAGAAATATAGAACGCGGTCTATATTTTTACTATACAAATTACTCCGAAATTTATCATGGTGCAAGTTCTTGTTTTACACGGTAAAGAATTACGATCAAAACTAGATTATGGCAGCATAGTATACTCTTCTGCTAGTAAATCTGCCCTTAAGATGCTTAATGCAATTCACAACACCTCTCTCCGTATCTGCTTA
>NW_022170596.1:43428881-43430763 GCF_008802855.1 Photinus pyralis | reverse complement strand
TCATAGGGCTCCGCGACGTAATCGGAAGTAGGGTTAGGGCTCCGCGTTGAAAAAAGTTTGAGAACCGCTGGTCTAGGCGATAGCGACTGTAAAATTGGCAAAGTGGACATTTTGAGGTGAAAAAGAAAAAATGGTGGAATATGTTCAGTTAGGTGTCAGAAACAACATATTAAAAATCCCACCCCCCAGACCCTGTGCTAAAGGCTCCAGCCACCCCACCATCTCCCAAAAGCCGTGTTTTCGCTCTTTTTGGCTGATATCTCGCGATCTATGAGGTCTATATGAAATATTTTTAGCTGAAAATATTTCGCGGGAAATTTCATACAAGGTACAATACTCAGAAGTTAGCCTAGGTGTATCTCTTAGCCTAGGAAATTCATAAAAGAGGCGAAAATCATCAATTTTCGTGGCTTTTTGCAAATATATCGCGACCTTTAGGGCTAGATGAAATATTTTTAGCTGAAAATGCTCTTCGTGCAATTTCATACGAGATAGGTAACTGAAGAGTTGGCGTAAAGTCACCTTTCACCTTCAACTTTCATGTGTGAGGAAATATTTATTGTAAAAAAACAAAGTATTTCTATGTACCATTTATTCACGTAAAAACAGTATTTTCATATTAAAATATTCACACATTCGTTTATACCTCAACGTAATCATTATCCTCTGCAGATTCCACTTCTTCAGGCTCTTCGACGACCTCTAGTGCTAGTGGGTCGTCTGAAATTACCGACTCGTAGTTCTCCTCGCCTTCCGCTTTACCTGCATGGGTACCCTGAAACGACGACGTCACATTTAGGCACGATGTTCCATGACACTGGACGCAGAATTCGTTCTTCAGACCTACACAAGAAGTATTATGTCAAAAAAAAATTTATAATTAAGTATACGAATATAATATACTCTCGTGTGTCCTAACTTCTAAGTGTCCGGTGGAAGGTGAAGGTTTACCTGATTTTCTGAAACTGCAAGCAGTCATTGCAACCACGTTCACAGCCACATGAAATAAGTTTGAGGAGACTTTCCTGGGCTGGATCCGAAGCTGTTGTGATAGGCGTCAGGAAAGCCTCCTCAAACTTATTTCTCATGTAGCTGTGAACGTGGTTGCATGACTGCTTGCAGTTGCAGGAAATCAGGTAAACCTTCTCTACCGGACACTTAGGACACACGAGAGAATATTATAATCGTATACATAATTATAAACATTTTTTTGACATAATGCTTCTTGTTGTAGGTCTGAAGTGTAATGAACTCTGCGTCCAGTGTCATGGAGCATCGTGCCTAAATGCCACGCCGCCTTTTTAGGGGACCCATGCATCAGGTAAAGCGGAAGACGAGAACTACGAGTCGGTAAACTCAGACGACCCACTATCACTAGAGGACGTCGAAGAGCCTGAAGAAGTGGAATCTGCAGAGGAGAATGATTACGTTGAGGTATAAATGAATGTGTGAATATTTTAATATGAAAATACTGTTTTTACGTGAATATTTCCTCACACATGAAAGTTGAAGGTGAAAGGTGACTTTACGACAACTTTTCAGTTACCTACCTACCTACCCAGTATGAAATTGCACGAAGAGCATTTTCAGCTAAACATATTTCATCTAGCCCTGAAGGTCGCGATATTTTTGCAAAAAACCGCTTAAAAAAACACGAAAATGATGATTTTCGCCTCCTTTTATGAATTTTCTAGGCTAAGAGGTAGACCTAGGCTAACTTCTGAGTATCTACCTTGTAAGAAATTTCACGAGGAGCATTTTCAGCTAAAAATATTTCATCTAGCCCTAAAGGTCGCGATATATTTGCAAAAAGCCACGAAAATTAGCCTCTTTTATGAATTTCCTAGGCTAAGAAGAGGTACACCTAGGCTAACTTCTGAGT
>NW_022170596.1:43351985-43428781 GCF_008802855.1 Photinus pyralis | reverse complement strand
TTATCGCTAAAAGTTAATTAATTTTGAAAATAAATGTTATCGCAGGTGCGCGGTTTAGATAAGAGAATTTTTGCGTACTTTAATTAAAGAATTAGAAAGTGGACGAAATATTCCTTATTCTATAACACGTAATTTCTTTACAATTCAATAAACAAATTACAATGCGGCTATAAACAAAAGGTATCGTCCAAACTACTTAAATTAACACAACAGTTTTCCTCCTTAAATTGAAAAAAAAAATGAAAAATGCTCCAAAAACAGAACATAAATTCGTTAAAATTGCAGATTTGTTTTGTCAATTTAACACGAACTTAAACGAATAATATATTAGTTCGTTCTTTTATATTCGGTAGCTTCTAGCTGTTGCACCTCAACCAAGAATGACGATTACTGTGCACATGCGTAGACTGCGAAATGTCAACTTTATTATTTATTGAGATATTTTCTTTTGAATGTTAAATAATATTATAAAAATTAGATGTGCGCATGCCGAAACTGCGCAATGCCAAAGTTCTTACTAACAGAGGCATTTTTTTTTTAATTTTAACCATGTATGTTTCTAGTAAATAAAAACAGCGCATATAGCCTTTTGGAAAGTACTGATCAATGCATGGAAAATGTGCTAAAGTTACTTTTGATCATTATTCTGTATGTATTTTTGTCTATATAATCCCAGCCCCACCACTATCTACTTTTGTCACTCTCTTCTCCTTTTGTTAACCGTTTCCATGTTATAACATTCCTGGTACTATCATTTATCCACTTCTATACGTTTCCGCTTTCTTCCCCTTCGTCCGGCTTTCTGCTCTCCACTCTTTCTTCTGACCATATCTATACCGATCTTCGTTAAAATGCTTGCTCTTCTTTTCTAAAACTATCGGCTGATCTGATTCGATCCATGTTCCTACCATGAATTCTTTTACTTCTTTGTCATATATTCGCCCAAAGACCGCTAAAAACCCTGCTCAATTAAAATTTGTTCATAGTACATTCGTAAAGTAGTAATGGTCACGACACCTCAAGGGAAAATTTGCTTTAAAGGAATCCGAAGGAATCCAACTTTTACAATTTGTCTACGTTGGAATATTTGCTCGCGAGAGAAATAGAACAAAAAAACCACTCCAAAAAACATTACCTTCATGGTAATATTATCCCTCTTTTTTTATAAATAACAGTAGCGTCCACCGGAATATTCCCTCTATAAGAAACTCGCATCATCGAAAATTCAAGTTTGGATGTTGTGTCTGGTGTGTATGGAACATTTTGAGAATCCTTCTCTCTATTGAGTAGAATTAGCCCTCCTGGCTATTCATTTGACTAATAGGTTCGCATAGACATTTGCTATATTTTTGGGAAAGGTGGTTAAATTTCGAAGTAGGGATTAGCATTAGAGTATCATCAAATGCACTGAATACTGATGACAAAAACACCCCATCGTAAGGAGTAAGCATGCAAGCCGGAAATTCTACTAATCTGATGCAATATTCCCGACAATATTCCATTATTACAACCATCCAGATTTTGAATTGAAGGCACTGAAAATAACGTGCCTCTTGTTTTTTTCGGATGCCTAATGAAGTATATCATGAGAATTATTTGAATTGCGTCGGTATAAGACACAAGGGCGTTGCCTTACGAGCTACTTTCATGGATTTTATGGTTAGGTACTACACTCTCAACACAATTAGTTTTAGATGAACGAAGTAATTCCGTGCCTTGTATTGTCTGAACTTAGTGGACCCGATGCATTGCAGGGGCCATTATATAGAGATGTTTCGACCCTCTTTTTACACATGTATCCTTTCAGACGCCTGGTTCATTAATATACGCAAAGCACTAAACCCTAACCTGTTTTGTTTCGTAATGTATCTCTTGTATGACGAATTACAGTTTACGTAAGTAATAACTACACTAATGAAGCGTATTATTAGTATTTAGTTAGTATATGTCGTACGACAAAGCATAAATTACGACTGCTTACACGCGTATCCGCAGCAATTACGAAAGGAGTTGTTAGGTGGTCCAAATACCCAATTTTATTGCATCTATTTTTCATACTTTGAAATGCATTGATACAGTGTTCATTTCCGAGAAAAGAGAATGGATGTCAACGTTCCACCTTATGACCGTTCTACTGTAAATACGGAAAGAAGCGTTCTACGAAATACATTAAGAGTATAACACAAACGCCATTGTTGGCGTTTCTTCCGTGATCTCGTTTATCCATTAATGAGTTTAATTCGAACAAGAACCCTCTTTTTAGCGGTCGTTGATGCAGAACAAAAGGAATCTTGCATAGGGGTTGGGTAGATATCTAAGATACATTATTCATATTGCATTGTTCGGGTAAAATTGTGAGGTTGTGGACTTCTAAAGTTGTCTATTTCACGCAACACAATCGGTGGCTTTGTTTATGCATATTACAGGAAAGGGAGAACTAACTGCACTGCCATAGATATTATCGCATTTTACTAACGTCCACCTCCGCTTTATACCACTGCCACCAGCAAAAATAAGTAGATGCGCAAGTCGCCATCTGACAATTCGAAGTTTTCCGGAACTTGGTGTAATGTTGTAAACAACTGTTCATTTGCAGTTATCATTCTTCAAATGCAAGGTATCAATGAGTATAATAAATAAATAAATAAATAAGCCTCCCAAGTATGTTATCTAACGGCGAACAAGTTACTGGATATATTGTTTACCTTAAAATATCCAAACTGTGCATACAAGCACTTCTCAATTACTGTAAGAGCCTATGGATTTGCAATTTGGAAAGTGCTTGTGGAGCATATGTCTAAATCTGTTATCCAGAAATGCTCTCGCAAAGGATTGCCATAGAAAATTTAAAATTGAAGTTCAGTACAGAGATGGAAAAATTATTATCCCAGAGACTGACTCTTTTTTGTCCGCACAAGAGCTTTGAGGGACGTCATGTGTACTATACGTTCTTTACTAACGATCCTCGAGATTGTTTATAATTTTGTATTTCTGTCTGTCTGTCCGTTTGTCTGTCAGTATGTCTGTCCGTGTGCCAAAAAGCCAAAAAACGATCTCAAGGATTATTCGGTATTCAGTTGTATCGGATATTTTTCTTATAACTTTGTGAAGACCCGGACTTCATTTTTTCATATGCAAGTTTTAATTAAGCGTTAATTATGGGTCAATTTTCGGACTGAATGGGTTCCTCTTAGAAAATGCGAATGTGCTATAAAGTCTAATTGTGATTTTAAAAATTCGGAAGAAGTAGTTTGGTGGAAGTGGCGTTTCCTTAAATACGACAGGCAACGAATAAACGCGGCTGATGCTAGCTGTGAGTTCGGCAACGGTTAAAGAGCGTGTAAATTATTTTTTTCACTACTAGCGTCTGATGACATGATTATTAACCTTTTTTCCACTTGTAAAGTAGGCTTTCTCGGCATTTGTTCAAAGTGGTTAATAATGTGGACATTATTAACTAGTAGTCAATAATGAGAACTGTCACGCTGTCACTTTTAGAAAACACAACCCGAAATTTCGCTCAATGAACGTTTAGACAAGTTCTCTAAAACGAATAATTGCCACCATTCGCAATTTCCAGAGAAATTACATACCTAAAATTATCACATTTTGAAAAAATTCGAACGAAATTACTCTTTGAAAAATCTCAATGACAGAACAAAATACGGCCTGTTTGACTTGTACTTCCACGTACTTGATTGACATGTTAAATTAAGAAACAAACAATTCTGTCCAACCGTTAACTCTCTTATCAATATAATATGTTAATTTAGAGGATTTCAAGTGCTAGTAGTGAAAAAAATAGTATATATACCACGGTAGAGAAGTCTATTATTGCCTTCGCACCTTACACCCCTCGGCGCAAGCGCCTCGAGATGTAATCTTGGTGCTCAGGCAATAATAGTGGACTTCTCTACCTTGATATATAATGTACTATTATTTGTTACTCAGTTGTAAACGTTGATTAACAAGACAAAACGCAAACGGGTAAACGTCATGTTTAAACGCTACTGACTTGTAAAACTGACAGCAGACCTGTAAAACTGTAAAAATTTTACAAGTTAGTAATCTAGTAATTTCATTGGCCAGAATTAATGCGAAGTCTCTGTTACATGGATAACATGATATTTTAGACATTTCTTCAAGATCAATTTAAAAACTAATTATTTACGTTTACTATTGTTTACAAATGAGTAACAAATAAAATATTGTACATTATACGCCAGGTAATAGTTTTTACTGGCTCTAGGAGATGACAAGCTCGCCTAACGGCTCGCTAGTCAACTTCTCCTATCGCCAGTAAAAACTCACTTACCTGGCTAATAATGTAAAATACTATACAATGAGTTACATAGCAATGAGTTACATAGTTATTTAAATGTAAATCTCGGGCAGTCAGCCCAAGTTGAACACGCAGTTCGATATTTTTTACAATAAATCTGCACGGAAGCAAGTTCTCCAAAGTTATATGGGAAGATCGTGTTGTTCGATTTCGGAAAAAGTTTCGTCATGTTGAAAAATGAAGCAGCGTAGTATAGCGAGGCCTTTCTACCACTCGTACGTTAGTAAGGGACGTATTGTATTGAGGTAAAAGTTGACCCCCTCTCCACTTTTTTGACGGAAATACACGTTTTGAAGCACCAGGAATTCGAATCAAACAAAATTTCGATGATGTCGGTCTATCGGTCTGTGCTCTTATTTATTAAGCCAGTTTTGTTTGTCATTAAGTTCAGTGTTGTCATGAACTAGTGAAGTTCATAAGCATTCATAGTTTGTGTGTGCGTTAAGTGCGCTTGAATATGCCAATTACTGTCCGACCCGATTATTTGGATTATTAAAGAAAAAACTATAAGCAAGATTTTTATTTTATTTCGACGGTCTGCGGGTGGGGGTAATATCTCCAAACAAGCTTTGTAAGCTTTTCTTTTTTTCAGGGATTTTGTTTTAATTTTGTGTTTGGGAATAAATTGTTGTCATTGTCAACATTTCTAAATTTAAAGGTCACACAATTGCACACGGCAACATGCATACAGCATAAAAGGAATCTAATTTTTGCTCTTAAGTCAAGATTGACAACCATTTTGAATTTTATTATTTTTAGCGCTTGAAATTAGGGCGTAAACATTGCAATAACGCCAAATTATGGAAAAAAGCTGATTGGACGTCCGATGGTTTATAGTTATATTTTTTGCGAAATTTTTTTTCTAATGGTGCTAAAGGCCAAAAATTACACTAAATATTTGTATAATAAAAACCAAATACTTGCTCTAAGCAACCTAAGCTATATTTTATTCTAATGGTGAGAAAAGTGGAATTTGATCACCAGCAGTGGAACACGGTTACCCTTTTCCAATGTTTGGTACATTTTTTGTGATTTATTTTTTTATTTTGCCTTTATTTTTGAGTGGGCGGAGTTTCAACCAAGGCTGCTCTACCAACCCAGCCCACTATACATGAACACGGATTCGAACCAGGCACCCTTATAGTACTACAGTTCAGCTTCAACCAAACTGCGCCACGCGGTGCAAAATTTCATTTTAATACTATTTTTACTCAACGCGGCATTCTATGTGGTCTAATATAAGGAAACTGAAGTAACAATTAAATTAAAATATTAAGATATTTTTATTGTTTGCTACCGGAAAAAAATTTCATTGCAATGAAGAAAAATTAGAAAGAGAAACTAATTTCAAGACCATGGCTATAGCTATGACCAATAGCGGGTTGGTCCGATAGTTAAGGGCTAAGTAAATTATAAAAGTTAGTGAAAGAGAAGAAATTCAGTGCCAATATTCTTCCCCAAAAAGGAGTAACGTGGAAATAAAGCAAACGTACTTCGGCTTCTTCGTCGACATCATAAAATCTCCCACTAGTAAATAGCCTAAATACAAATTACATGAATTATCTAGAAGTAAAAGTACAAAAAGGTAAGTTCCAAAAGTACTTCCGCAAAGAAGAAACTAGACATGAAGTTATACCACAATACCACGAACTTGAGAAAATCTTCAACCCTTTGCGAGATACCAATACAAATTGCCACCCCTCCTCGGGTCAAAATTACGGAAGCACCCTTTAATTTGTGCCTGACCGGTACAAATTTTTCCTTGCAATGGCGGAAAATTAGTAAAGAAATCATAAGATCCATATAATTTACGAGCTATTTTTTACTGTAAACAGAAAGTTCGTGACGAATAATCAAATTATTGATAGAAGCAAAATATCAGTGTAACACCGAAAAATTAGAAAAAAAACACTATATGAAATCGGTTTGTCCGTAGAACATTTGGTACAATAATTGGTGAAAATATACGAAAGATTGACACTCAATATTTGCATAAAAAGATCATTATATATTGGAGCGTGTCGGAATGGTGGAAAATTAGCAAAAAAAACTGTCCACTGAATTTTGGTTTTGTCGAATGGGACGCAAAATGTTGCCACATGACAATCGATGGCACAGAATTTAAAACAAGTTGTAAATCAGCATAATGCATGATTAAAGCGCATTTTTGGTAATGCAGGTCAGTATTTTATTAGCGAAGTTTAAAATTATCGATCTCACGAGTAATTTTGGCTGCGTTAAATAATTAATTTTATTTAATTTCAATTGACGGTACGTCTTCATTTTGTAAAACAAATCACAAAGTAAATAATAAGTTTTTATACTGGTAGCGCTATCTAACGGTAAAATTATAGCACCTCCGAAACCCATATCGAAATTATTTTCTTCAATTATCGATCTCACAAGTAATCTAACTCAAAATAGACTAGTGCCTGCACATCTACACTATAGCAGGAAGCTTTTAGTGAAAATTTGAAGTCTCTAGCTATTGTAGTTGTGGAGATCTAACGCGGACAGCCGGTCTGCCAGCAATAACGAATATAATAGCGTATTTTTTTCAAAAATGCGCTAAAAATGGATTTACGATTCGTGGAAATGGTGAAAGATTCGCGTTGGCTTTGGCTAGATAAGAGATGCCGCATAAGAATCCTTCAAGACATTTGGATCCAATTGATGGAATTTTTGACATTTTGCCTGCTTGTCCCCGTACCTCGAACCACTTGGAGAGTGCTATTCCGCTAAAATTTTGGAAAAAGCAACAACTCCTGTACGAAAAGATATCTCCGCCATCTGACTATGCCTTCAATTACCTTTGTCTGGAAGGTGATATAGGCATTAAATATTCCTGACTAGACAAATGGAAGAGGGGTAATTTTTAGCGCAATTCTTCCATCCGCCTGTCGGTTTACGCTATACCTTAGTTTATAGACACAGTATCGACTTTGTACCACTTTTATTGGATAAAAGACTTAGATTGTTCAATGCCCAAAACGCTTTTTGCTAACACAAGGGGAGACGGATTTCGGGAATATCGTCCGTGAAAAGGACAATTCAAATCGTCAACAAACTGTCTCCGAAATGTCGGCATATATGACCTATAACTAAGGCAAAGATACACGTGCTGAAAGCATAAGAATACATACATAGGTATCTATTGAAAATAAGATGATTGTGTCTAATACGGGGGGTGAGTTGCGTGGCATGCATATTGCAAATGGGAAGCTTATACTTATCGTCTTCCGAATACATGGATGAGTGCTTTTTTCTTTAAATCGTACAAAATCCGTGCTTTTTAAAGATGCCATGCGACGAAGAAGTGTACACGGAATTACGCAAGCATAAAAATTGTAATGATGTTATCTGAGAGAGGTTTTATTCACTTTGTGATCGTGTTCGGTTGAGGTTAATAGTGTTTGAATGCATTGAATCGATCGTGCATGTTGATTCAGGTGTTAGTGGTTGGGTCGTTTGAAGGTGCGGTGCCATACAAACCGTGTATATACTCTTCTGCTGTACGTAACAAAGTATCCCTTCCCGGTATAACAACTATTTCTGCTTGTTAAACACGGAGTGACACAAATATAAATTGGATTAAGCGAGGGATGTATGTTAAATGTGAAAAAAAGTACACAATATTCCGACGCGTCCTCGCTTATACTAGACGAGAAATGAATAGTTTACAAAAGCAATTTATATGATGGCCTTCCGCTATTAGCATTCGCTAACGAAACAAGTTTCGCTTAAAATTGTTACTAAAATTCTTGTTATAAATCTAAAAGTTGCCGACGGGCTGCCTTAGTTAAGGGAATTAAACTTATAAATTGAAGTAGCTCCAAATTAGATAATACGTTAATAATTAAAAGGGAGCATGACGATAATTTCCGAAAGTTATTTTACAAAATGGCCGCGCGCTCCTAATATCTATATTAACATATTTTAATATTCCGCAATACAATGTAACACGGACTTACAGTTGGTGTAAAACCGACATAAATGAAACAATAAACTGAAATGGATCCACGGTGTACAAACTTTTCCGACATAAAAGACAGGCGGTCTTGTCTTATCCGAAAAAGAGTTAAAAAGTTGCAATTCTCAAAGGAAATACAAGAATGTTTCTAATTTGCAACTCAATTTGTTTCTCTACTTTTTATTTTTGGGGACTATATCGACGACATAAATTTTAAAATTGTCACGAACCCTCCGAATTAAAGTTGCACGGTGAGTGTAATTGCGACTGTGAATATTTTTCGAAATTAGATCGTTTTACTTAAAACCCAGACGAAATAAATGTTCGGCGGCACGTTTCGTTATCTTATACAGCGAACTTTTCGCCGCTTCGGGAAATTAATATTGTAAGGATGATCTCTTGTAAAGTTGTTTGGTTGTAATTGTGGAGATTACAAACACCACCCTTTTATATTATGGATTTTGCTTGCTGCTGTACTACTGTTTGTGTACCGTCATTTCACATTGTACAGGTAAAATTGCAAAAGGAATTGTTTTTGTTTCCTAATCCTTAATAACGTTTTAGTGTTCTCGCTATAGATTTCTAATTTGAAAGCCAATGTCTATTCGAAAAACCAGTGGTAATTCCTAATGACACCAAAATATTTTGGTTTTCTGTTGTAATTATTGAAGAATAAACACAGGAGATGCGTCTTAAAATTCGAATGAAAGGGCACTTGAGGCTATGGGTTCACACTGAAGTCGATGGATGACCTGGATTGAAATAAAATAAAATAAAATAAAATAAAATAAAATAAAATAAAACAAAACAAAATAAAACAAAATAAAATAAAATAAATCATACATTACGGGAGCAGTACATTCTAACTGACAGCGAGTTTGGTGTAAGATCAATTGGTAATTGTTCGCTAGTAGACGAGCGAAAAAACAAAAGATTTTTGCAAACAATTGGAGTCGAAATGCGGTTTTGAGCATAGCGTTCGGAAAATACAAAGGAAAATGTTGTAGAATAGTGGTTGAGCCAATTTTTAGAAAAAAAAACAAAAATTTTCGTATTGAAATTTGAGATTCTGGGGATCAGTCCTGCTTGGTTGGAAACTAATTTGTGACAATTTTAGTTTCGAAAAATTTTCAAATTTTCACCAAACGTTTTTGGCTCGTTTTTGGCATACCTTAAAGCGAGTAGTATCTCGCCAAGGAATTTTTGTACGAAAGATCACCTTTTTCGTCAAAATCGCCTGTATTTCCTCTGTATCGGAAGTTCCGTCCCTTAGGATTGAAAATGGCGTCAATTTTCAAAATTGAGGCGAATTTCAGGAAATATCTGTTTTTAGAGCGATTTTTACGTTTAGGGTGACGTTTACGAGGTTTCCGAGGGTGAAATGACAAAAACAATATCTGAAGCTAATTTCTGTGTGGGAAGCATGATTGTATGATATCTTTAACGTCTGACAGGATTCGAAAGTTTCTTGGAAAGTTTGATCGATTTTCGTGGTTGAGGTGCCGTTTTTGAGATTCTTTTGGGTGAAGATGACCAAAAAAGACCCATTAAAGACCTTTTGCTACAATCGATATCCAAAGTAGGCATTTGCGCTCCTATTTGACAACGCAAACGTCATATTTTTCGAGGAATGTCAATTTGTCGCTTATAACGCTCGCTCTCCAAATTATAAACTATAAATCAAATATNTATTTTATTTTATTTTATTTTATTTTATTTTATTTTATTTTATTTTATTTTATTTTATTTTATTTTATTTTATTTTATTTTATTTCAATCCAGGTCATCCATCGACTCCGCGTCAGTGTGAACCCATAGCCTCAAGTGCCCTTTCATTCGAATTATTAAGACGCATCTCCTGTGTGAAAGCTCATAATCAATAATTAGAAGGCTGTGACTCGGGAGTTGAGTATTTGTAGCCATCCAAACAATGGAACCGTGAACTGCTGATATGTATGTACTGAAAGGTAAGAATTTAGGCTGATAAAATATGCTCCCACGTAGTTCCTTGACTGTCAGGAACCGATCGCCGCGAGATCGCCCCAAATCACCCCTGCACCTCCTTGGATTACCCCTGTACTTCCCTTGATCGCCCCTGTACTTCTCTTCCTCTGTACGAATAACCGCCTCGGGAGATACCCCTCGCCCTTGGGGACGAGATACGCACAAATATTTCTAAGAACAGTTGTTCAGAATCAAAACCTGAGTAAACGTGAAAATTTCATCCTAGGTCTACTTTGATCTGGTTTTTATTTTGTATCTGGATTTTTTGAGGAAATCTGGAAAAATTTTACTTAAAAAAATTGTTCAAAATAGATAATAATGACCATGTAGCTAATTTAAAGCCGATAGGAACACTTCGATATTTTATTTAAAACATTTAATGTGGATTTCAATATCAACTTGCTCAAAGCACGTGGTAGCATAGGCGAGGAAACAACATTTTCAGCAATTAAAAGTCTAGATTTATTTAAATAATTAATTTTCTTTCACAATATTTAATTGAGAGGTTTCATTTAATTGTGTGTCATTAAAATTTGTTGAAACGGAATAAACTGTGTTGTGAACAATTAATTTTTTTAATGTTTAACTGGGTGTTCTTATTAGGAGTTATTTTGGTGTGGGGACAATAGACTTAGGAGAACAGCCCAATTTTAAATAATGAACAGTGAATTTTGCACCAGACACGTAAATGCATAAGGGCATAAATATAGGTTCTACAAATTAAAGGTGTCGCAGAAAATAAGCTGTAGGTGACAATTACCCTTTCGAAGGATAGTCGCAAATCCCTGAGGAGAAATTGCAATTGCATTGCATCCGTAGAACACAGTTGTAATTTATGGTGCAATCTATAGCACTACCCAACTAACTTATACCTGGTACTGAAATCGGAATAGCTGAAATTGAGAAACATTGCATATTCGTGATCTTCGAAACTATGCAAGCGCTCGTTAAATTAGGAATCAAATTGAGTAACATTTTTGATAGTAAAATTGTCCTGTTACGATTGTAATCACTTTGGTTTGAAAATTACTTCATTTTCCTTATATTTGTTTTACCGAAATTATACGCGAAGAGTATATTTGCTTTAATAAACATAATGTACATGTCTTCTATATTTCGGTTGATAAGGGGAAAAAAAGGGTTGAATCGGTAGATTCTCGGTTAATTTTGTTATTCGAACCCGCTGCCGAAACGGTTTTAATCTGGGGGTAATTTCATTGTGGTTGTCTTCGGTCAGCGGGTTACGAGATAACTTTGATGGGTGGCTTGCTTAGTCAGTTCACGATTCCCATTTTAACTTTTAGCCGGTCATTTGATGGTGGCGGTAAAACCGTTGTAACGATTTACGGCTATATAAACGTGCACTTTTTCGAGATAATGCAACAGCACGTAGCGTCTCCACGTTTTGTAATTTTAGCAGAGTCGGTCCGGTATATTCATTCATACCACCCTCCATTGTGAGATTACCTGAACTGCACAATGCGGGTCTCAATTGTTAGTAAGTTTGAATCCGAGGGGTGTGAAGTGGGTAGTGACGACATGAGTGGAAGAACAATATAACCGGAAACGCAAAGAACTGTCGAACTACGTCAAAACATGTCACGTTCGGGACTCACTTATTAGTTTTACCTCGATCAGGTGTCTAGAAATAACCGGCTGTAAGAGGATCTACCGGTACAGCCGAAACTCGACGCTCTGTTGACAAAAATTAGCTGTATTTCCGTTATGGGCAAGTTTTAGGCGTCCAAATTGATGTTTCTCGATCCAGCATCCGTTCGTAATTTAATCGCATTAGTTTGCCGGAATCGTTCGATCCCAGATTACTAAACGCCATAAACCACAGAAGCTTCGCGATGTGATCCTAATTGTCGCAAATAACGAAGCACTTAAACTGGCTTTCAAACTCGCTGCTAATCCCTTTTTAAAATTCGCGCAAATATGCGAACATTGCATTTTTAGCATAGCCAAAGTTTAATTATCCCTTTTGGTCTCGCTTTTGGTGCATGTAAGATGACACGATGTCTTTGGTAACTGGATCGTTCGGTTATTCCGTTTCGACACTTGCTTACCAACAAGCGAAGTGTATGATGAGAACAAGGTGTTTCAACATCGCATCGCTATACCTTACCAACACAGGTGTCATTACAAAGCAGCGTGCACGAATAAAATTCCTTTGACAGTAATTGTACTGTACTGTACTGTATTTTGGCATGTTTTCTTGCATTTTCTTTTTGTTGTTTTAAACGCTGTATCGTTTCCGTAGTGCTTATAAAAATATAGGTTAGAATATCATTTGAATGTAGCCGTTGGGCTTGGAGTAAAATGGTACGGCAAAGTGTTTACATTACTAAAATTCAGTACAACTAAATAAACTAATTCTACTTGTCATTATGTTAAGTTACACCTTATGTATTTTAGATAATTTTTTTGCACATCCTTGCCTTCAGGCGTGACCGGATATTCTAGCAAGTCAATATAGAGAGGCAAATGTATTGAATTTCATATACTTTATAACCGCCAGTTCTACATGCGTTTTTATGGAATACCTACTTGACTTAATATTGAAATATTAGACCGCTAAAAATCGTTTTTTAAGTATATTCGTTTATAACAATATAAGAGACAACCTAACTATAATAATAACAATAATAATATTTATTCAAACCACTTTACAATAAATATAATTTTGTTTGTGGCAAGTCAAGAGAGACAAATAAAAGTATAAGACAAATGTAATGACATACAATACATACAACATACATAACTAAAACAAGTTAAAAAGTCATTATGCAAACATAAATGACGAGAGCGTATTTTCCTCCTAATAATGTTAATGTTGGTCCCGGGAAACAATATCGATAGGCACGAGATCCCCGCCCCAATCTCTTTCAAATGGACCGCGGCCTATCGTTGAAGTCTGTTAAGTTTCACACTAGTACCACGTGTCAGTTTTTCATATAGTTGAATTAAAAACTATCAACAAATACATTGCCAATTGTAAAATAACTTATTTTACTGGGATGATATCAAGTTTTGAATTACTTTTCTCACAGTTGGAATACTACCTAACAGTAGAGCGTATACAAAAATATAAAAAAATTAATTTAAATGTTTTTGTAAATAAGAAAGTTGGCAGTGCGCTTGCGCACAATCGAGTTTTGAAACTGGTGTTAGATTTACCTTTATTTCAACTGCATATGTGTCAAATTTCATTTAAAGTCAGTCTCACTTATATTTGTAGTGTTTACATATAAAGTTTCATTTAAATTTTGTTAATGAAGTACCTCATATTTTATCGATAAACTCTTGGATTTTGAATTTCATCTTTAAGTAAATAAAAGAACCAGTATGTTACTGTATTTCCTGGTTCTTTTACCCCATATTTATTTTTGAGTTGGATATAGAAAAATTAAAATAGAAATCGAGTCTCAAAATTTGTATTTCATTTAAATATCTTCATAAACAAAAAAGTTAGCATTGCACATGCGTTAAACGCAAACGCTACTCCTTCGTCGCGCGGCATCTGTCTCTGTCAATCGAAAATATATCATTTTGCGCGCTTAATACGCAAATAGCTATTTTTTACAGTACACATGCGTAAAACCACGCACGGAATCCTTGCTCCTTTCAAATGGCCCCATATCGCCCAAATCGGTTCAGTCGTGTAGAAGTAGTACGTGTGACGGACGGACGAACGACAAAGTGCAGCCAATAGCGAATTTTTCACTTTGAGGAAAATACGCTAAAAATGAATTATTAAAATCATAGGTTACCCTACATTACTGTAAGGAGTTGCTCCACTATGATTCTACCCTTAGAAACTCTCTTTAGGGCAGGTGTTTCATTTCAGAGTGGAGGTTTCCACGACCAGACTCATTAAAGAAAAAACATAAGATTGATACACCACTCTGTAACGCAATTTTCCTCGCAATTTTCTTACCGTTTGATATTTCGTAAATTTGTTATTATCTTAGTATAGATTTCTTATTACTTTAGTTTTTTGTGTTACCGTTAATGGGTTTTCAACCTAGTTCTTGGTTTTGTCACTAGAGGTCACGCTTTGTACCTTTCTCCATTTAATGCTGTCCATTTTCCTTTTAATTTGGTCTTACGCATTCGCTGTATGTCTTCTTCTTCAGTGAAGTTTCTGCTTTTGAATTGATTACATGCAAATATTTTCTTCTGACACGGTATTACTTTTCTGACTTCTTTTCTCACCTTTAATAGGATTAGTGTTTTGGCTTTACCCTATCTTTGGAGTGGGTTTCTATTACTTCTTGATGTCTGTGGTGGTTCCATTGAAATGTTTCTAGAGATCTGTATTTTGCATTAAAACAATACGGGGTCTGTTAGATGGTTACGCAGCATTTTTTTCATTACGTATGATTTTTTAGGGTTTTTACCTTTACCCAAATCCAACCCTTAAGTTTACCTTTTCTCAACCTTTTCTCTTAGGTTTTCATCGTTCTTTCTTTTAGAATACCTTTTTACGTTGTATCTACTTGGACGTTACCTATGCAGTATACGTGCATGATATTGCAATTTATCAAGATCAAAAGTTTTTTTTAAGCATAAGGTACATTTCTCATTACGCTTAACGTTGTATATTTTTCTAGATTCAAGAATGGCTGGGAAACTCCCTCGACCCCCTCAAATATGGTTGGAAAATGGAGTTCTAGTGCCTATTACCACAACACAAGATCCAGCACCCTCAGATTTGTTGTTGTTTGTTGTTTTTGCAATTGCAAAGAAAGCAATTGCTTGAAGAATTGTTCCTGCAGAAAAGTTGGACTACAGTGCTCAGCAAAATGTGGTTAGTGTTACGGCGTAAGCTGCAATAACGCCGTAGTGCATGGTGACGAAGAAGACGACTTATAAAGTAACATTTATTTTAATTACTTAGTATCTTTGAGCCTGCTCGAATATTCTTATTTATATATTTGTTTTTCTCCCCTAAAAAAGTATT
Source organism: Photinus pyralis (assembly GCF_008802855.1). Taxonomy (NCBI): domain Eukaryota; kingdom Metazoa; phylum Arthropoda; class Insecta; order Coleoptera; family Lampyridae; genus Photinus; species Photinus pyralis. The sequence goes on along the minus strand of NW_022170596.1, from coordinate 43,413,499 downwards.
TGGATTTTTCTTATTACATTTTTTTTTCGTGATACGTAGTTTTTCATTGCACATAAAAACTCTTTGAGCTTTTTTATAAAATGCATACTGTTCCAGATATTAACCAAATTTAAAAAAATCCCTATATAGCCAATTCATATAAATCTCAATTTTTTTTTGTTTTTTTGGCAAATATTCTTGATTATAGCCATGACTATAGCCAATATAGGTATATTTTGATGCTCTATAAAAATGATCTTTTGAGTTTTTTTAATTAAATGCATACTTTACGAGATATTCAATAATTTTAACAAAAATCAAGATGGCGGCTATTTTTTTCTAAGTTCCACATTGGTGGCGACAAAGTGCGATTTTTGAGGGGCGCAGAGATCACTTTGTTACTAATTTTTCTACTTCAACCACCTATTTTGACTAGCCTATTTCCGGTGACCAGTAACGAAAAGTGTAAAAACCAACAGCAAGCAAGTGGATATATTAAAATATTGAAATAAGCACTAATTGCATTATGATGTTTCCCTATAGGAATAGAACAATCTTAATGAGGGCGAGTGTTTGTTCGAAAACAAATCCCATTTCGCGTTGAAATAAATGGAAAGAGAATTTATGGCATGAAGTAAAAAAAGAATTAATTATCTGTGAATATCAGCGCATAACAAGATCGGAGGGTAAAGAGCAAATCATTTTAACACAAGGGCCGAAAAGGTCACCAACTACAATTGCGTTCAATCCCGCCTGCTCGTGACATAAAATATTTAGCATTCAGTCGGAGTATTTATTTCGGTAGACGGTCCGACAAAGAGGTATTGTAGTGGATGGGTAGAAAAGGCTTCGGCAAAGCAGAGCAAAGCAACGAAACTTAGTGCTACGATATTTATGACCCAAGTCAAGTGCAGAGCTACTGAACAGAAGTGCCTTCTACGTCCGGAAACGCGAGCCACAATCCGTCCTTACTCCTTCCACCCTTTCTAAATTCTACAGTAAAATAAACTAACACGACCCCGCGGTGCATACAAAAAAGTCATAAATGCAATTCTCGAATCTTACGCCCAGGCCATTTAATTAACTGCGTTAAGTTTCGAAACGCGCGCAGTGGTGGGTAGCGATATTAATTTTATTACAAAAAGTTGTTATATAGCTAATGACATTCATAGTTTCATACAAATGAAATTCATCAAAATTCAAGGGAGCTTCCCAGTAGCGAGAAACTCGATACAAAAGCGAGTTAATCCTTCCGTTGAAGAACAAGATTCGAATATAAAAACTGTCGCTCGTTTCCCAAATCTTATACGAATAGGTATTATTTATTTGCACTCTTATTATTCATGCGCCAACTTGAAGTGAAGCCGCTATATAAATATTTAGTTTTGGTTTAAACATATCGATCTCTTCACACTGTGCAGGTCGAGAGAGGTGTAATATTCTAAAACTGCAAATAAAGATGTAAATTTTCTTAATATAAGGAAAGTTGTGCGTCCAACTTTCGGCACCTACAGTTTTTTAACTCGTAATTTTTAATTTTCCAAGTTTTCCCAACGTCTGTTTAAATTTCTGCGATATTAAAAAGCTCCCTCACTTCAAATTGGTTCTGAAAATTCAGCTTAGAAAAACTTCCATACCCCTTTTACAGCGCCGTAGGTGTCAAACTCTGAAACGTACCTGAAACAGAAAAGAATTATTAGTTACATGTGACAAATGACAGGGCAGTTTTTTTAATGTAACGTAATTGCTCTTATCTAGAGCGGTTTCCAGATATATTGTCTGTTTCTATTAGAACCCATAAAAATAGGGGTGATGTAATTTAATTATGTAAATCAGGAGGTTTACTGCTTCCTGTTGGTTGTACTACATAAATGCGCTAGATTGCGTGATTTTATCAAAACTGCCTGCTGCCTATTGATCATTTTCGCAGATACGCGCGACGAGAAAGTCGCTTTTATTTCTTCCGCGCAAAATCCCTGAGTGAATTCAAAAATGCTTGATATTCGCGATCGTCTTGGGGATTAATGTGAAATATCGCCACTTTCGGGCAGATTTCTCAATAAACTGCTTAAGGTATCAGAGATCTAATCCATTTTAAAATTTTATCTACTACAATTGCAATATTTCACCATATGTTTAATGATTTACGGCGTACCTTACAACACGTTACGTTACAGCAATTACGTTATATAGACCAGGTGTAAAGGTTTCATGTGTGTAATTATGCAATGTGAGAGGTCCACTTTTCATACCTCTTAACTTTCGATCGTTGTTTTGAAGACCAATTTAAATTTGTGTTACAAACTCCACCTCATTATAACAAACAAAGCCTTCTGATAGTGACTCGCCTGCCATATTGGAACCCAACCAAAAAGACCAGTTCACCATTTTGATTGTAAATTTACATTCGAGTTGTGCCAAAAAAATTGCGTTTTAGAGGGGACCAAACCAAACATTTTTTCCAAATGAACCGGGGTCGCCAGGAACGTGTCCCAAAAAGTCCCCCAAATTTCTTTCTCGAAAACCATATGACGTAGCAAGAAGAGTGGCACGTGTTTGGATAGGACATTTAGCATTCTCTTTACGATTTTGTGAAAATGTATCCAAAAATTCCTACTCCAGGAACGGGGGTGAGAAAAACTTGTGCACACGTGAATTGCGTCGTGCTGGTTGTTAAGGTTCACCAATTGATGAAAGCAGATTTTGGCTCTAGTCTCCAGTTTTGCGTTTTCATGAGAAGAATGGGGTCACATTTCGCCGCCATGGATATACGAGTATTGATTAAAAAAATGCCCATGTATGAAAAACCGCGCTACTCTTCCTACAAGAACACCTTCGCTGAACTTGTAGATCTGCATCCTCGATTACTGAGACGAGTTGCCTTTGGACTTACTTACTTAGAATAACGTCCATGGTTCCAACATCATGGCGCCTCTCTCCACCATGTCGTAATAAATTTCCTCGATCGTTAGTTTTGTAATATATGGAGTGAGTCAACAGTATCACCGCTAAAGTCTCCCGATTTTACGCCACCGTTGAGCTCTTTTTTGCGGGGATATCTTAAAAACATCGTATTGAAAAACTGTTTTTAAATGCCTATCGAATCAGAACCTTTTCTCGTCCCCGTATAGGGGTGGGCCATCTTGGGACCGGAATTTAAGAAACATTTTTACCAAATTGGAACTGTCCTCTATCCAAAGCCGTCCATCCTGTGGTTCTTAGGAAAAAAAATTATAAAAAGAAATGCAGTTTTGGGGTCTATTATAATAGTAGTTTCGAAACGAAATCTTTGTTTCCCTCAGTATATTTTGAAAAAAAAGTTTGTTTTTGTCCCCTCCATCGCACTGTTTTTGGGACACAAGCACAACGCAAATGTGGGTGAGTGGTAAGTTTGTCATATTCAGCATACTGACATGGTTAAGATAGGTAAAGGAACAAATCTGTGGTATAAATACCATGTCTTAGTTAATATTTCGAACTGTCAGTACCATACCCGGTTGTGTAAAAGATAATCCCCGACTAAATTTACGTTCGTGTAAGTTTGCTTGGGTGTTAGTTAGGATTTACAACCATAGCGCAGCAATTGGTCCTTCAAGCCGGATGGATGGTACATTAGACCTACACTGGTGCCACATTTGGTATTTCCAGTCTTCAACGAATTGGTGTCGAGTTACCACAAGGCTGCCGGTTCACGTAAGTGCTAAAATTCTTCAACGTTCAACGAATTGGTACCGAGTTACCACAAGGGTTTCCGGTCCCAGGAAATAACAACGTCCTGTCAACAGCATCTCCGGTGAGTCCTAACGAGATAACATCCCAAATGAAGACAAGCCACGATTTTAATGTCCAATGGGACAGCGCGATGGGAACAATTGCACGCCAATTCTCCACGATATCTGTAGGGCGAGGTTTCCACGAAATGCCTTCCCTACCTACCTTGAGTCACGAGCACCCAGACTTCCAACAACAGCAAATGTTGGAATTATATGAAGACAGGGATTCCGCAGCTCTGGGGCGGCACGAGACGAGATGATAATAAACAGCGAATTACCTGAGGGTTTAGGGGTCCATTACGAAACCGCAAAGGATGCAGTTCGCCAACTCATGATAGCGGTCTGCGAGAGAGTTACGAGAGGAAAATCGCTAGTTCGATGTTGTAGGTTCGTATATCTACAAGCCAAAGAAGAAGCCAGAAGTGAGCTAAATGGGTACGGGCCAAAAAAAGGTCGCCAGGGAAGAAGGGGTGCTCAGGCAATGGCCCATGTCCATCGCAGACGAAGCCGCGCCGACAGAATTGTGGGAAAATGAAGAATTCCAAACCCAAGACGCAGTCCTATTGTCGGAAGACGACCTGTCGCGAAAGAAGAAGCGGAGGAATTGGAAAAGGAATCCTGTTTCATGGTTTTCCTGCGAGAGTATGAAGAGCGGGGACATATTAATTGCAGGGGAGGCACCTGCAAAAGATGACATTCTCGCCATGCGGTGTTAAAAGAGGAAAGGTCCACCACAACATTACGAGTAGTGGTGTTTGATGTTTCAGCCACCTCCAGATCAGGGGAGAAACCGAACGAGATGATGCCAACAGGCCCAAAACAAAAAAGAGGGTTGTGTGGAAATGGGTAAATGGAAACATCCAAGGTAACAACAAAATCTAAAGGGACCCCGATGAAGTTGAAGGTCATATTCAGCATGTCCTGCATACTGACATAGTTGTCGGTATCTGGATTCTTGATTACGATAGGAAGGTGAACAGGGCCCACGTGTACTTAGGCCTCAAATTCGGGCCCTTTGTACTACTGTCGGTATCATACCCGGTTGTGTTAGAAGAAAATTGAGAATACACTGTTGATATTAGAGTCTGAAGTTGTGGTGTCATCAAGTTTGAATGACTTATCATCCATACCTCTAAGACTGAACATTTTTAGTTGATGATTTGTTATCCCTGGCGTACAATTTTTGAGAATTTTATTCAACAGACTTCCTATGTAATAATCGAATTGAACACCTGTATTTTTATGCATCCAGCAGCTAGTTTAAACCCACGTGAGAAACGTTGGTATCGCTGTCTTATAAACAAAAGTAAAGCGGATGCGGAAAAGCGACAAACTTTTCCCATCAAGTAATGTCAATGTTGCAATCCGAAACTGTTATTTTCAAGGAAGACTTTATAATTTATTGTTTCTTTTAACTGACAGTTTTATTTGCTACTTTTAATGAGCAGTTTATCCTAAGTGCTAAGGTCGGCATTGCATGTTACAATTTTTTGAGTTTTTTCCAAAGTAATTAACTGTCAGATAGAGTGGGGGTTGATTAGTTATCGTGGGATTAGCAATTGTATGAGATATCTTGGTAATTGTAATTAGATACGTCATATTTAACGTAATAGTAACAAGTATGTACTTATTTAGGGAACACATTAGGTAAAGTTTGAGATAAAAAAGAGCAAGGTATTTATTGTGTAATAAAACAGGTGTTTCCTTTGTTTTGTATTTTTTTCCTTCTTTCCTCAAATAAGTCAATTTTATTAAATAAACCGATTTTTGGTGCTTTAACGACGCTCTTACGTAATACATCTCACAAGAGGGCGAATTTTAAATTCTATATTCCTGACGAGCTATCGAAATAATCTCCTTTTGAAAAACTCCAGTCGTATACAATTGATATTGCCTGTTTTTGGAATAAATAAAAACACGCTCTAATGGATAAACGCAATCAAATTTTTGGTTCAGGCTGTTCGTTTACCTATACTTTGTAAATATTTTCATGCATCCAGCCGGATATATTTTAAGGCCACATGCTTTGCTTATAATAGGGATAATCTGAACCTTATACCTACCGTGGAACCTACAAAGTAAATGCCCTCGCCTTCCATTGTTATTCTCAAGCGAAGTGAGCAATGTGACATTATAAACTGACATTTGCTGGGTAAGTAAGCCCTTTTATATACGAAACCGATCCCAAATTTAACACGAGGCTCGCATTTCACGGTTAACTGTGGTCGATTTAGAAATAATGAATTTTTAAATCCATTCCTCAGGCATGAACTACCATCCATCACGTTCCATTTAGAAAAACTAATCCAAATTGTTAGAACGGTTGGTGCCTACGCAAAACGCATTCGAATGCGAAATTGGTTTGTACGACACGTAAGAGCTTAGATTAATACATGATTAAAAATGCGGCGAGGCACTAAACTAAGAGATGCCTGAAAATGAGCATACCACGAGTCGGTAGATAGAATAAGGTTCCCGAGCCGTTTTAATTAAAAACTTATTTAGTCAGTTTTCGGTTTCCTTGATTAAAATTTATTAAACTCGAAAAAGTCTTACAGAGCTTAAACACCAGAACGAACCTTATTATGCATATTTTTAAAAGTTAAATAAAATTTTATTTCATGTACCCACTTTAGAAGAAAAGGTATTCCACGAGCTGCACTACAACATTCCGGGGGAAAAGAGAAAAAATAGGCGTTAATTGAATTTAAAGTTAGCGTGGTATATGTGGAAAAGTATTCGTTTCAATTTCTTTAAAAAGTGCTATTAATCCTCCTTTTGCTTTAAAAATTCAATTTGAGTTACAGCGTATGTGAGGTCGTGTCGTGTGTACGTTAATAATAAATTGAATTTTTTCATATATACAGCATTTGAGCTTGATCAGTACGTACGTGCAATAAAATTACATGCGACACTGGTGCACTCACATGCAACATGAAACGCGATAACAACCCACCCCTAGTTTTAACCCACAAACACATGCATGTGGGTATTGTTTGTGTCGAAAAAAAAAGGTACAATATCGACAGTGGGCAAATATTTAAGGTATCACGAAAAAGTAGAATGAATGGCTATTAAAAATTTTTGGCGGACGTATTTCGCTGTAATTAGTACAACAAAAAGCATTTAATTTCCGTAGTATTTAGCTTGACATCTAAAGGATTTAAAACGACCAAAATCAAGTCCGGGAGAGAAATGCTACACATTAAAACTGAAACGCGACCACAAAAGCTTTTGAAATTACAAACTATAAAGAAATAATTTTTTCGCATCTGATGCTCTTTTAATTCTAAAATTATTCGCGTAAATGCTTTCTGCATAAAAATCATTTATTCATATTTGTATAGAATATTTTAGTACTTTCACTATTATTTACAAATGTAACTTTGATTATTATCTACATTCAACATGAAACTAAGCATGTATGGTTTATTTATTCCTTTACTTACAAGATAATTTAATTTTTGAGCTTGGGGAAATTTACCATCAGTACATGAAACCAGAAAAGGTTGCGCTACGTCCAAATAAAGGTTCGCATACATCTAGCCTCCATCAGGTCTGTAATTCTGAAATTCCGATGATTTTGAAGGTTCCCAAGATTCCGCAGATTCTGAAGACATTCTATGGGTTACTGGGTTATGAAAATTATGGAAATTTTGGAGATTTTTAGTTATGTAGTGGGAAGGTTCTGACTTTGCAAATTATGAACAGTCTAAGTATTAGTCTAAGGCGAAATTGGATCTTCTGAAAATACTTCTGAAGTGCTGGTTTAGCAATATCGTGGTGGATGCAATGTAAGTAGTAGGAGACGGAAAGTGTGATCTTCCGCTTTTCATGACACATGCCTGTTTTCAAGTCTTTAACCGTTTATAAATAATAAGCATTTACATATGTGAATACAATACTTTTGAATACACGGTTTAAGTGAATTCCCCGGCGCCTGCAGTTCATTCGTACTTTTCATCCATTGATTTTCGCATGGAAATTACGTGAACACTCTGAAAATGACAGGAAACAGAGAAACAAACTTTTTTGTGCCAATAATAGAGCCCGTAATTTTCTACAAAAACTTCGCGGCAGCATATGTCTATTTTACATCTAATTACATACAAAGTATAAGCTTTGAAAAGTATTGCGCACCACTACCTAATTCAAATGTGTGACATATTAATTTTTTTATTTTAATTGTGAGTTATCAGACTGAGAATGTTTCATCCTTACTTTTGGCAACTTAAATTACTTTAAAAATTCTGACAATGACTCTTACACCTTCGTGCACATAGATTATTGCGAAAACTTTACTTTAAATGCTGCGTTCGTATCTACAAGTACGTACCGATTTTCATTAAAATTTGATGCGTTAAAAGTTGGAGTCACCACGATTTTGTCATCTAGATACACAAACACAGGCGGCTCCAACTCCGAACCAAGCACCCTATAGATTAATCGCGGCCAAGTTGCCAAAGGGAGTTCTCACAAAACGAAATAAATCTCTATCTGGAACTGTAAACGCAAGATAGTGTCTTGATTGTTCACCAAAGGAAACCTGTTAATGTGCACTCTTTAGGTCTGGTGAAGAAATATATTTTACAGTGTGAACACGATCAAGAATCGACGATATATAGGGTAGAGGATACGCGTCCTCTCCTTATCGGCTTTCAATTTTCGAAAGTCACAAAATCTAAAGGCGCCATCCTTTTTTTAACAAAAAAAAATGGCGATGACATAGGCGATTGGATCTCTCAATCGCTCCAACATTCTCCTATTCATTTATATGACCCTGAGCAACGGAGATATTGGGCAATAACGCTGTTTTATTGAATTAATTTTGACAACATGCTCTACCAGACGAGTACCTGTTAGTTTATCTCCTAAATCTTTGAAATAAATATCGACCACTTTGAGTTTCTTCAAAGAAATTATGCTATTACGCCCGGAATATGCGCCTGTCCCTGTATCTATTCCCACTTGTTATGTGCGACGCATGAGCCGCCGAAGTTAGAATTAACCTGCCTGCATATGCCCATTCATGGAACAACAATCGAACGAGAAGAATCAAGATGTCGTACAACCATCAGTAATAATGAAGTTGTCTGCATGTCATTTTCGTCGAATCTATTTGCACCACACCGTGAATTTCGTCCCTTCGTCGCAGTTGTCGTTTAACTAGCCAGTAATCTGCGTTGTCGCTGTCACAAGAAACATCGTCAAACTCCTTCATTTGTTTATTGCGCCTTCTTCTCAAAAGACAGAATTCGAAACAAGTAAGTTCTTTCATTCATATTCCTTTCATAATTATTCCAATTTCTGATAAATGTGCCGTATCGATCCCCAAATCAAGATTTAGAATCAATTTATTTTATTTGCATTTTTTATCAATAAACACGTTAATCATTCGAGTCGATATTCTTTCAACATCCCTCTTATAAAAGCCATAGTAAGCAATCACATTTCATATACAGTCCATTTAACAAAAAATACCTATCGGAGCTTTGTACGCAAGAACCACAGTATCCAATTCATGCTGGAATTTGGTCAAGTGTAAATCCATAAGACAGAAATTTTGGGTAGGGCTCCTGGCTTAGAAACTCCCAGACACCCCTTCGTAGGTCTGGAACCACAGCAAATTGTTTCCAGAAGTCAACGCCTAGACTTAATGTATGGGAAACACTAGGAACAACTATCATATCGCTCATCTTGCTCTTCCCTAGCAAGTTGACTATTGTCACAACCAACATTATCATTACTATTATGTTACAATATAAAAGAAAACTATAGCCTCAACTGCAACATTTTCCAAAGGTAGGCTATCCTCGCTTAATGTGTAACACGTTTAGTTTATCGATTGTCATCGCAACTCCATACACATTTACTGTGTCATAGTAGCGGAAGAAAGTTTGAGGCAAAATCCCTATGTATACCTTCATTAGGAAAAAAGCACCTACCTACTCCCAGATGTTTGCGTAATTATTGTCACTACTCTCTGGCATAATGGTCTGTTTATAGAATCATGAAGTAGTTCACTACTATTAAAGAAATAGACTATAATAACAATCGTTGAAACTAAGAAACTAAGAAGGGAGCTAAGAAGTAATGGTAAGAACTAGGGACCCGGACCGGACCGAAAAAGAACAGAAAATCGGAACCCCTATTATTTTTTTCGGTTGGTTTCTGTTTTGTACGGTTCTTAACAGATTATTGGAAGTTTGAGGACGCGCAGGCAAACACGTCCTGAAAATTGATAAAATATTACCCTATGATTGCCATCGGTGGATTATAAATTTTTAATAAGGTGTCGAAATTAAAGGCAGTACGGGTGGCGGTGGAGCCACTACTGAAGATGTAAATAATAAAAGGAGGTGCGAGGTTTTAGAAACTAAAAATAAAAAACAACTCCATACATAACTTTTTTACACAAGTTTTTGTGTATTTTTTCGGTTTTTTATAAATAAATGAAGTTTAAATACATATTTTTCTTTTCCTCCTTTCTTCCCCTTGTCGTAAAATAGCTACACTGACGATACGTCACGTTTTGGTATTCGTGACTTTAAATTTTTGCAGCTGTTTTAAAAAAAACCTTTAACGTGTATTTACGAACCCATTAAATTATGAATTTCATGTTAGTTGAGTGATAACGTGTACAATAAATAATTTTAATAAGTTATTGTTTAAATAAACCAAATTGTGTTTTAAAATCTAGTTGTTTTGCCCTTTTGAAATCATTTTCAGTCATTCAAATCATTACAAATTTCTGTTATTTTGTGTGGGTCATATGGGGTATCAAACAAATTATACAGCAGTAAATATGCATATTCCCTAAGAATAACAAATTTTACTGACCAACTATTTTTGAATGGTGAAGTTTTCTGCAGGTAACACAGAGCACATACGCGGGTCTAACGTACTAACCTAATCGGTTGATAAATTTTTTATGTAGTGGGCACAAATAGTCAATGAATATGTCCAATGTATATCTCACCTTTGGACCCTCCTACACGAGTCCAATGAATACACAATTTTAGAATACTTTATCAATCCACAAACGTTTATTCCAATTTATGATGAAGGGTGCCTGTGTACAATTCCCTTTAGATGGGATTCTTCACTTACTCATTTTTCTTTACTTTACGTTTCTGCAAAATGCATTACCAGGACATTTCCACATATGCCAGATATTTTCTCAACATTTGCGACATTGCACAGGTGGTCGCTTTAGGCTTTAAATTTTTTTTTAATTTACAAATTTGCCGATATAGAGGAATTTATGCGTGTACCACTTCATAAGGAAATAGAAAGGAAGCCATATGCGACAAAATAAAGCGCGTTAAGATAAGACCGAGTGTTCAAGCAGATAAGAGTCGAAATGCTAGAGTGCTACCGGTTCTAAAAACCGCCGTGATGGAGCATGAGGGACGGTGTTACTGCCATACTTGCTATTCGGCAAGTACATAGGTAAAAAACGGATGGGAGAGAGGAAAATTGTGCCACCAACAAGAAGTTATTGTCATGTGCCGAGTTCGAGTTGCCATTTTAAGTAAGTTACTAATAAGTGACCGGTTTATGAAAAAGAACAACTTAATTGTAGAGAATCGACGGGCTGATATAATTTTCAACCGTGAATGGCGCAAAGTGTTAAAGCGGAAGAGAACAAATTCGTTTCGTTGTATTATCGGATCAACATGTTCCCATTTAAATAAATCGTTACCACGGAAGCATTGGGGTGCAAGGTGCAAAACGTTCATTGCGGATATATTTGGAGCGGTTAGACCATTAAAAATCAAGTTTGTCAATCAAAACTGTGCACCTTTCTTGTGTATATGATTGTATTCGACCTACATTAAACGGCAACCTGTAAAAAAATTTTGAAAATTAATTCGTGCTTTTTTTGGACGTTGTGGAACAATGGTAAATTATTCCAGTGAATAGTTGAAGCACAATATGTTCCTTATTCAAATTCGTCAAAATCTGTCGAAATTCGAGTGACCATTTACCTGGCGATACAAATGCTCCGACTGTATTGTACAAGGCGTTCCACCATCCAATTTTCTAAATTGCTGCTACCCTTCCAAAGGAGAAAATCAACTCAACTCAATTGGAGAAAATTTTGACTCCTCGATAAATGTAAGTTATTTTCAGTTTTTGGTTTTGTGTAAGGCGCCGAGGAAACAGAAATTGCCCAAGATCTATCTATCTGTTCTATTGAAATATGTTTAGAACATTAGTTAAATTATTTCTAAACCGGCCCTTTGTGAATAATTTATTTGAATATGAATAGCTCCTAAGTGCATCGGTAGATTACTATAAGCAATTTTTTGCTGTAAAAGGTGGATTTTTTTAAATAATCAAACTTAATTTGCTTGTGCTTTTAGATGTAAAATTTGATCTAAGTAATACCGCGTTCTTTTGAAAGCATTGCACTTTAGGCTTAGTAATCACTTCGTGCCCGAATTCTTTCATCGATCTTATAATAAAATGCATGGACACGCACGCGTTATTTCTAATCCAACGGAGGGCAGCTGCTGACACATTTCCTTTTTCTTTTTTTTTTTATAAAACCGTAAGCTAAAATGCCACATTGTTACAACAGAAGCCGCCGCCATTTTAATATGAAAAATTGACGTAAGCGACCAATTTTCAGGCCTTTCGAGCTTCAGGGCTATAGACTGCACCCATTATCCCAAACCGGACCTCATATCTTTTGGTTCTTTGTGGCTCTTAGCCCGTATGTGTCCCGGGAGGATCGTGTTAGATCTGAAGTGCCCTCTTAAAGGTTGTACGTGCCTAAAGTGATATCGGAATGTTTAAACTGATACCCATATCGGACAATGCAGCTTGTTATCTTACCTGGTTCGTTAGTTTTACAAACCTTTGTTGTTTTAGGATGACTACATTGAGAGTACGCCGTCGCATATTTGCATAGAAAATTGTGCTTTCTTTTAAAATTTTATACCTCACACGACGGTTTTAAGTGTTTACACAGTATCCAGAAAAGTGCGCTGATAGAGCGGAAGCGCGTTTTTTACCGCGCGAGTTTTATAAATTTCAGAATGAAGCATAAAATAAAACCGACAATTATCAAATTACAAGGGACAAGCTCTTAATTGCGAAACATAATTCTCTATTTCAAAGAGCTGCCAAGAGCTACGAAAAAAAAACGGTGGAAACTTTCCAGAATCTAAATCTACACTACCGACAAACGCTCTCGAGATTTTCAAGAAAAATCTAAACAGACATTAATAAATTTAAAATTTCATAACGCATAACCTCTCGGACGGTTTTGTCATGAAACAGAGTTTCGGCCGAATTTGTGTAACTCCAGCCAGATGATTTATGTAAGCTGCAACGACAGATTCGGAAGAGGACCGTAAATCCGCCCCGCGAACGGAAGCTAAAAAGACCGAGAAAGATACCAGAAGCACAAAACGGAAATACACATCGATTAGTTTGCACTGAATGAAATGTAAGAATAGAACATCTTCCTTGCTCCGTCGATTTAATAAATACGTCAGGAACATTTGTTAATTAATTCCTACTGTGCTCCAGTAAATACAAGAAATGAATAACTAAAACTATCAGAGAGGAAATTAAACCCAAAACAGCGAAGGATACCGTATTGAATCGCTTTATTTTACAGCTTTCCCTTCACACCCCCCGGCCCGAATGAAATATTATTTAGGGGGAATCGTTTTAGGGTGCCCCACATTAATCGATCTAACCTCAAGCTTCAAGGATCACAGATAGACGTTCAAGATTGGATGCAGTAAATTTGTACCGATTATTATTAAGACTCCATAATTAAACGGGCTTACTTTAGTTAGTCTCGAGATCGTTATCGCGTCCTAAATAAATTATGTTCCAAGTTAGATCAATCAAAGAACGTATTTTGTGGGAAGGAGTAATTTTGTACGATAAACTACGTGGAAATAATCAATTGCTGTGATTATTATTTTGCCTTGAGCGTTACTGCTCCTACGTACACCTACTGCAAGTCCCACAGATGCGTAAAGTTCACTTATCAAGTAAATCAGTTATCAATTAAAGTTGTAGCTTTGTTTGTCGCGAATAAAAGTTGGGAAACTTTGGTACTTGAATTGATTACCGCCCTTTATAAACAAGTGTTTTTCATTTTTCGTTCATTGAGTATTTCTTTGTATATTTAAATGTTTTATTTTGCGAGTTTTGGCCAATACCTAGTACCACCCTCTACAGGCTTACATGTGATTCCGTGTTTCAATCCGGACTAGAACAACCCTCAGTGCCATTCTCGAGCGGCAACTCCGCTACTTAATAATAATAACGTCTATTGACCTCATAAACACAAATACACTATGATCTTTGAGATACCGTAGCGTAGCAATTAAAAGGCCAATAGGAGCAGGTTCAGTTATGGTGATAACACCAAACTATTCCACCACCTGTTTCTACTACATGCCTTCATGAGAGCCGGCCCATTGTGCAGCTCCGTTTTAAACCTGTTCATTAACATGGTCAGTTAATTACCATTTTTTTTAAATAATTGATGTTTTGGATGATTGATTTTACTTAGTCTTCTTGTTCTGTAATCTGTACATCCCAAAGAGAGTGCCCTTTGATGTTCGAACAGTGCGGTTCGTCTCTAATATCATCGGGGCGAGTGGCTATACCTACCAGGAGTGGCTGACACACAAACAGCTGCAGAGTGGATTAGAACGCATGGAATTTTAATTGCCATCCTCCATATATATTGATAATAATAATAATAATAATAAATGTCTTTATTGTCAACCCAACAAACAGCAAATAAATAACATTTCTTTGTTAATACATTTATGATCTTCAGAGATTGGATTCATAATTTGGGGATTCCGAAGTATTGTTGGACGGATTTCGCCTATATAACCCCTAACAGTGAGGATATTATTTGCGTTCTTCCTTTCATCATAAGTACCGCTATTACTATTTTGTGTACTTAGGGTGTACCATTCTGTAGGTTTCGGCTACCAGCTTAAATCCCGGTTATGTTTGACTGTACCTACAATTCTTCAAACGACACTAGAGAATCAACAAATTCGAAGAGGAACGCTATTAAAGTAAGTAAAAGACTCATGAAGGTTCCTAGAAACTCTTGAACACTGGAAAACCTAACAGTTTAGAAAAAGCCTGTGATGGTACGTGAGTAGGTAGGTATTTTCGAATTACCGTGTATATAACAAACAACTTACATTGAATTGTTCATAATGTTTACATTGTAACCTATAATGTTTGCATCATAAATAAAGCAGACGATATATTACGCGTATTTGACAATTTTGATTGACTTGAAGATATAATTTAGGTAACGTATCGATTTTGATCTTGCTGTAATCGTTGAACTGTGTCTGGTAAAAACGTCACCCGATCGGCGACAGCTCATCGTAAGGTAACATGACAACCGACTTTGTGTCTCAGTGGTCGAGCATTGGGCTACACAGCCGGAAGGTCGGGTGTTCGAACCTGAGCTGATGTAAAAAATTTTCATCTGTGGCAGAGATGGGAATTTACTCCTTCCTGCAGTTTTAATAATTCGTAAGGTAAATACCGGGTAGTATAGAACAACTTAAGACCTTCTGCAGGGCCACCTCTAAAAAAGCATTATACGGGTC
Source organism: Photinus pyralis (assembly GCF_008802855.1). Taxonomy (NCBI): domain Eukaryota; kingdom Metazoa; phylum Arthropoda; class Insecta; order Coleoptera; family Lampyridae; genus Photinus; species Photinus pyralis. The sequence continues at coordinate 43,398,126 of NW_022170596.1, read as the reverse complement.
ATTCTGTAATTGGGCACAAGCCTGTTGAGGGCGCAGAACAAAAGAGGCACAATAAATAAATAAATTGTGTGGACAGTGACTGTCACTGATTAACCATATTGTAACTTAAACCATGAAATTATTAAGGAGATCAAGTAATTGAGGCCGAGATTTTTCTTAAATTAATGTTATTTTGACGATAATTAAAAATAAATATCACTTAACATTGTAATTCTTAGTGTGATATGTAAGTATTTTTAATTGCTGTTTAAATAACACATCCAGGATTAATGTTTTACAAATTTATCTTAATAGTGAATGTTCATGATATGTTATGCTGGTGTTTAAAATTAGTATTTAGAAATTAGGAGGTAGAACCCCTCAATTATGTTAATCTGCTATTGCTTGAGAATGTTACGCGGAGCGCAATCGGTATCAGATGTATTAATTAATTAATTAACCTTTTCCTAGCTTACATTACAAAAATAAATTTAGAATATCGATCAAAGTCAGTAATTACCTAATCTATTCGTTTATTAATTGTTTCTATTTAATTTGTTTGTAATCCCAGCACTGTTGTTTCAACTTTCGTTGAAGCTTTCTGTTTCGATTATCCGCGATGATACTTTGTGTAGAAAAATCACCTCGCCAATAGCCGCACGTATTTTTTTAAATTTTTTATTATCATTAAACTGAGGATGAGAAATCAATAATAATTAACTATCCAATAGGGGCTATCGCGAGCAGGAATACATGTAACATTATAAACTTGTTTCGCACTTTTTCGACTCGTCGTAGCGCTAAGTGTAATGTTGCATAAAACTATTAAGCATAGGGAATTTCACTGTAGTTATGCATAAGTAATTTTCTTGTTATAATTATCTAAATAAACTAGAATTTCCCTCGACTACCTCCGGCTATATTTATCTTGAAACTAGCTGAACAACGTAGAAGTCTACTCCGCTACAATTAGCAGTAAAAGTAAACACGGGTAAGCAGTTTACGTTAATCCCTTTGTACCTAGATGACGCAGAGGCAATCTACTAATAAAGTTAATTATAAAAAAGCTAAAGATGCCCATATTTATAGCGAAACTGCGCTAGAAAAATGCCATTGAATTTGTTTAATTTAAAGCAAACTTTTAATGAGCGTTAAGGCAAAGGGGCCGTTTTATTACTGTAACTGATACACATCAAAATGGAGGCTTCCGTTTTGTTTGTACTTCTCTTAATTAAAGCGAATTAAATTTGTATCTAAATAGATAGCTAGCTTTCAGATGTTTGATGTTATCTATTTGTTCGGTAAGCTTCGGTTGGTATGATATTTTGGCAGACGAAAGATAATTCGGTAGCAACAGTCGAAACTGTCATTGATCGGGTCGTTTATTAATGAAACAGGATGAAGGGAAGGGTTAAAATGTTCCCCGGTTAAGCGATCAGTAAAACTTTTCGTTACACAAAGTTTGATTTCCCTGATTGAGTTAATAGATTGTTTTTCTTCTTTGAGATTAGAGATAGACCAGAAAAAAACTCCGTAGGTATTGTGCGAAATGGAGTTTTCTGGGGTGCGCTATTAATCATAATAAGCACTTTTTCAATTTTACGGGAAAAAGTATGGGTTTGTTTTTCTTATTCGAAGCTTGTCGGACAGAAGATTGGTAAAGGCATCACCGTGTGTTACAATTTTAGCACTAATTCCTTATTCGAAGCAACATAGTTTTAGTTTCAAAGCACGGTAGTAACTAAGTACCTATCTAAGGTAGCGCCCCAAAATTTGAGTTCGCTTTAATCTCGTGAAAATTCATAATGGCACTTTTAAAATTATCGAACGCGCATCTATAATAACTTTGAAAACTTTAGATAATACTATGCTCAAGAATATTAGGGAAGTATTTGTGCGAACTTATCTCCCCACACAGTGTTTCACTTCCTACAGCAAGTTTCTTTCTTCAAACAGTAATCGAATACACCCCTAGCCAAATCGAACACTTTGTGCTGCAAGGATTACCGAATTGGAAAGTTTAGTACACAGTATAAAACCGATTAATATTTACATGCTGAGTCTTTTATATAATTAAATCGGACTAACTGTCTAACTAAATTTATAGTGAAATTACCTTGGGATTTGCACCGGAACATTTTGGTGAGATATGATGAATACCTTCCGCTTCTATAAGCGATTATATTAATTAATCATGTAATTATTTCATTTCATTATGCTATTAAATTACTACAGCGGATCAACTCCAACCAATAATACATACATCCAATTATCTTAATCAATCGCAACGTGATCATTCTAATTTTAACTCGTATACTCGTTCCCGATTGCTTGCATACGTATGGTATTACGTTTCATCTATTTATAGGTATTATTAGCTTAAAGGCTTACTTTAATAGCATTTTGGATCATTAGACCATACAAATTTCCAATTCATGCATGGTTATTGAAATCTTCCATTGAGGGGCGTGAGCAGAAAAACTACCTTTTCCGACGAATTTGGTAAAATCAACAATGCAACTACAGAAAATTTCGAATATTCTACTGAAAACTTAAGCTTTAAACTATATGGAAACAAATTTTAATTTTATTTTAAGGGCCGATCTTTCAAGTTACCGCTAGTTTCCGCGGAAACAATGTTTTCATGTATTAGGTTACCTACTAGATAAGTTTAACTGGAACATAGAAGACCGTAAAAAATAACTTCAGTATTTGATAAAGCCCACTCTGATCTTTCAGCAAAAACTGCATTAGGTACAACGAAAATCACAAAAAATTGATCTTTTAAAAGCAAAATAAAAAGCCACAGAAAGTAAAGGTGTCCAAAATTTGTATTTTGGGTTGCCTACGTTCAGGAACACAGGGAGCTATTCTGGGTAGCTCTATATCGGAGATTCAGGTCATAATTTATTAATTAACTAAAGCTTAGAATGGTTAGAAAATATACAGGGTGTTACATGACCGTATGTAAAAAAATTGGGTGATAGAGGGGATCAAGATAAGCACTCTTTCCAAATAAATCGAGGGTCCAACATATTTCGTTTGGTAGCCACCCCCAAAGAAGTGGTGAAATTTGGATTTGGATTTCTTCTTACTTTTTGAAAATTCGAAAAAAAGTTCCACTGCAATTCTTGGCCGGACAACGAAAATTGAGAGAATTCCACGAAGTTTCTTGTGTACATACTTGATGAGTTAAGGAACAAAATTGTCGAACAGTTTTTTAAAATCACTTTTCAAACAAAAGTTATACTTATTTGAAGATTGGGCCTTCCGGTAACAAAGTGTCCCCCGACCAATGATATAACCCAGACCTTAGTTTAATTAAACGGAAAGAGTATTGCCTCGATGTGGCTCCCGAATAAGCTCGGGAAGGATTTATCTGGTCATGGCTCTTACAGGAAACTTCAACCCAGTTCAAACCACCCCCACAAAGTCAGTTGAATCGGACGGCAAACACGGGGATGATGATATTTCAGGTAGCGTAAAGGCCCCAGGATTAACGACACCAATAATACAGGGGAATAAAACGGCAAAATAAAACTAATTATCAAATTAACATGCCTGTGAAAAGACTTCTGGGTTTCTACGTGAGGATGTAACAATGTTTTGTATAGAAGCTGACTCTGGTTTCTGGTCGGTAGGACGTACAGGAATTAATTTTCTGATTCTGGTTTCTGGTCGGTCAGAGTCAAAAGAATTCTCTCTAGAAGTCTTGACAATGACACTTTTAAAGGAGCAATGAGAAGCACAAACAGGTGCGAGATTGAGAAGGGATTTAATATTTCAAAGGACAACAGGCGACATCTAACGGAGGAATTTTATAGCACATGCTACAGGATGTTTCTAAATAAAATGTCTACGTTACCCCTTTCATATTTATATTTTCTTCCAATTTGATTAAGAACCCTATCAGGGTTTAAAATAATACCTGCTGTCGTTTTTCGGCGGAATTTAGAAGAAAAATATTGCGTCAAAACGCAAATTATTGTTTTTCTTCGGTGTTGAACCGTCGCTTTTGTTTTTAAGTATAGAGAACTAGAATTTCACAAATTAGAAAAATGAAAAGGAACCATATTCAAATTAATAAAATTAATGTGACAGCCAGATCTTTATTTGTTTTAAGAAGTTATTTTTGTTGCATAAAATTAGGCGTTCTTCAGAAGAGATTTTGTCTTTTGGAAGTAGACATAGGGAAAAACAATACACATAAATCGCTATGTCTACTTCTTAATAAATAGTTTATCTGGTCAGGTTTCTGTTACTACAAGAATGTAAATAAATGGTTCATTATTATTATTATACCATGACCCTTGCGTATTTTAAAGAACAGCATAGATACCTTTTTTGATACAGTGACATCCCAAGTCATGTTGAATGACGTACCAACTTGTAATTTTTTGATTGGTTAACATTAAAAGTGAAATTACTTTTCGGGCAAGTCCGAAAAGGTACTACTTCATGTACAGTTACCATGCTAATACCGATTACTCTCGAAATCAGCCGTTTTATGTACCCAATCAAGTGACAAAATAGCATCTTATTCGAGTGGTTGGAAATATAAAACACTGTACAATAATTTTTTTATGGCGGCGTTACAACAAATTGAACACCACTTGGCATTAATGAGATTAATTAATAACCAAGCTTACACATATGCATCAAGCTTGTGGAAACTATATGTACTGGAAATATGTTGACTGGGTTGTACTTACTAGATTGTGGCAATGAAACTTTTTCCTGCACTTATTTGTAATTTAAACGAAACTTCCTGTTTACTAAATGAAGAACGTAATTTTCCAAGCTGACACAATTGACATTCGGTAGGACGTATTGGGTACACATTTCCACTAATAGAATCTTATGGTGTTTTTTTTACGAAAAGCACGCTCGCGCCCATTGTTCTAATGATGGTATTCCGGGGGAGGTCGAAAAAAAAGATTTTTATGATCTACTTTTCGAGTTTTCCTAACATGTAGGGATAGGCGGGTGCTGGCTGCTGGTCTCAACATGATCTTTAGAACCGACAAAAAGTAAGTAAAGTATATCCATCGTATTTAAAGACTCCGTAAGTACTAAATTATACCATTGAATAGTGTTTTTATTCAATGAGTACACATATGTAGGGGTTGTCCTGTATGGCCCACCTTCTCATGATATTTTGCTCTACCAACAACTACATTACGAACCTGAGTGTTAGATGAACCTAAGATAAACCCGAACCGAAAGAGTGCATTACATGCGGTTTTCACGTAAGCTTATTATACCAATTTATATTCAATATACTACAAAAATATATGGAGTCATAAATCAATCAGAAGTCGGATACTAGAGTAATGATGTCTACATTTATTGCTATACTAAGTTATTGCTCAATTCATTAATTCTAATTTATGCACTCACCTTAGCACGTAACAGGACTATGATCGCATGCATCATTGTACTTCAACGATGGTATCAATAAACTCAGAATTATTGTAGCGTAAAAGGGAAAACAAATTGTTTTTAATAACATCAAGAAGCATGGAAATATCGCTTTTCAGCGGAAGGGTCGATTTCTACCTTCGGTATTTCCACCTACTTGAAGTATTGGATTTCCGGGTTCTCATTAAGTTGAATATGTTTATGGTGTAAATAGAAAAACGGTAGACAACATGGACGATTATTCTGTTACCGTTCTGTAGGGTATTTTTATTACTTTCGTGTGTCTGGAAGGAAAAAAAACTACCTATATCTCTGAAAGACTATTAGTGCTGTTCGATCTAATTTTAGCGGTATGTGCACATAATCCTAATGTCGGGACGCATTATAGCTCGCTTGAAAGGGTTTTTGTCTTCTAAATCCTCCCTTCCGAATTATTTCGTTGTCGTTTCGTTGGGTGCACACCTGGTGTCCCTCTTATACTATTTTATCGTTCCAAGAAAAATTAGTTGCAAGCGCTTACAACGAATGTTTTACTCCGGAGGAATATTGCATAGATAAATATCGCATTCTCTCCCTTATTTAATTTCGCAAGTTTTATTTTTGAACAGTGCGCCTTTACGAATGGAAGGAAGCCTGCAATATATCAATATATAAGGAAATATTTGCTCGAACAGGTATTTGATTTAGTTCGTGAAGGAGTCACCCTAGAATTGAAATTGCTTAGAAGAATCGCAAGAATTTCGGTAGTTATGTGCTCGTCAATATTGCAGGTGCTCATTTTGTTGGAGGATTCCGCGCAAATCCGTGCTCGAAAGAATTGTGTGTCGAAAATTTATATTAAAAAGTAAACATTTACCTTAACATCTCGTGTAATTAGGAACGTCGCTTGGTTTTTTATGTTTCAATTATGCGATATTCTGGGAAATAACGTTGTGTTTCATGCGTGACGAGACAAGCTCTAAATATTTCTACGTTTTATATAATAATTAGATAATTATAACAACGTGTTGGTCTTGTCTTATTATATTTTTAATTGCAGATGTTGTTTGTTTAAGCTGTTTGGTTTGTACATTGTGGCTTTTCCTCTACACGTACCTACTCGATATTTGTAAAAAGAAGTGTGGGCACAATCCCATGCTTTTACACAGTAGCGGATGCTACAAGAAACATCGTTTACTTGGCGTTTGGAGTGCTGTGTAATATCGTTTCCTATTTCGAAATAAATACAATTGTCCTGAAAATTTGATCAAAATTGATTAAAGTATACTGGGTGTCCAGGTAGAGGCCATTGGTCCAACCGCCATTAGTGGTCGATATTTCTTTAAAGAGGCCGTCCATACCGTCAGCGTTAATTCTAATCGCATGTTCAGATAATCCAAAATTGTTTGGTGCCAGAATTACGCAGAAAAAGGATAAACCCAAGCAATGCGTGATGGTTTCACCAAGGTAGTTCCACGGATGATAGCATAAATTATAACGCATGGAATTTTAATTGCCATCATCCATATTTATTAATCTCTGACGATTGGATTCATTAAATTAGGGATTCCGCAGTAATGAGGACAGATTCGCCTATAATTCCTATAGTGAGGATTTTAAGTGCGTTCTCCCTTCTTATCGTGTGTTTCGCGTAATTGAAGTGTACCTTTCCTTAGGTTTCGGTTGATATTTTGTGTACTACAATTTTCCATCGGCAATTCATCTACGATTAGCCCTCTTATTTAAGAGGTATGTAACTTTTAGGTTATCAAGGGAGGGGTAGGTGGTTACTTTTGATTTCTTTTAGGGTTTTAAGGACCAGTTTTTAAGTACCAGTTCAAAACTTTAAGGACCAGTATAATTCAAGATACGTTACATTACATACGATTTTTGGTTCGACATATGAATTTGGGTAACCTTGAATTAAGCTCACCATTTGTCTGCGAGTGCCGACGCATCTTAACCAGCGGCCATTTACTGTGGAATGGGTCATGAGGGAGATTTAATATCAAGATTCGATACGGAACAACTTCCGTAACTCTTTAGTGTCTGAGTTAATAACTATTTTGCCCCTTCTGGGTTATATGATATTACATGTAAGTAATTTGTCAACTTCTGTACCTACTCAGTACCTTTGCCATATCGGTTAAGTTATGATCGAGTTTGAAACGCGCAGGTTGTTGAAGATCGCTACTTCCTTTTCAAGCGGCTGGCCAATTAAGTACCGTACCTGGTACAGAAGCAAATTACGAGTGGAGCGAGGACCTTCAGGCATTAGTCAATTAATTTATATCCCGAGCCCTGAGACTGATTGATTTCAGGTTTTAGATGCGAGAACTGGGCTCGCTTCTTGGCGTCAACATCTAACTTAAATTTAGGTAAGAGTTACCTTTTACTTGTAATTGGCCCTATACGTGCAAATGTTTGGCCGGAATCTCAATTTAACTGTAGAAAGTTGTTTTGCGATTCAGTAATTAGTTTGCTAATCGATCATTCTTGATTGGGGGAATTTCAAGTGTACCTACAATGAATTTAATATGAGTCGTGAGTAACGTAACTCATAATTTTGAATACTTGTATGATATCCAATTGTAGAGACAATTTTTATTTTTGCCATTGCCATTTGGTGTTTGAATAAACCAGTGTACCTAAATTGATTTGTGCTGTTATTACTACTCTCGTATCTTTTCAATTTCATACGGGGAGAGTTAAGATTATTATTGCTAATTGGAATTCCTCAGGTCGGTATAAAGGTCGCTTATCAACCTAATAACGGCGTCAACCTGCACGACCTTGCAGTTTTAATAAGCTCGTTTTAATTTACCATAGGAAACAACAACCTGCTAAAAATGGCTTAACGTGGCCGAAATTCTGAAATATTAATTTGTCCTCTTCTTCTAAATGACAAGAGCTTTCGGACGCAACAAAGATAGTTGAAATATCCTGACGGGAACGGTTACAAACGACGAATTAACTGCAGTAAACGATAAACACAAATTTCGGCACGAGCGTTTTCGTAACGAAGCGCCTAACTGAAAACGCTACCAGATACCGGGTGTTCATCTACAGAGTGATCACTAAAACTGGTAATTTCCAAGCGGAAAACGGGTGCTTCGTTACATTTCTGAAATTTTAAGGAAGGATTCTTCTTATTTGCACATGTGCAACGCTAGGGTTCTTATTTGTGGTCGGATTTTTACGAAAACTTCATTTCTAATCGAAAACTACGGCCAATAGGATGTGTGATTTTTGATTTAGACCTTTTTCAATGAAAGGGTGTGTAATTGTACCGGCCCCTTCAGCGACTTTGGCCAAACTGATGCAGACATAAATGAAATTATGTAAGGCTCGAGGAAAAAATATCGTAAACGGCTAGTATAATCAAACGTAATTGGTTTGCTAACTTGAGTAACATTCATAATTGCAAGGACACTCCTTTTCTGCACACGCAAATCTCAAATACCCATTAATTAAATAGTTTGAGCTCCGAGATTTGCTAAATAATTCCAAGCGAAGTAAAAACAAAAGGTATAAAAGGGAAATTTAAGTTACGCACTTTAAAATTCAATTCCGAACACTCAGAACGGATACAAATTATTGTATTACATCGGCCATTTCTTTACACAATCAATGATTAAATCTAACAATTTACACAGAATACCCAATTACTCAAACCAAACACTAGTAAATTACGGTTCTGATATTGACATTACATCCCCAAATACACCGAAACGCCATAAAATAGAGAAATTTGCATTTATCCATTTTCAAAGTAGGAGATGCATATTTCGAGCATCGGCGTTAAGCAAATACTTTAATGCCCTACTGCTCGAAGCGGAAACCCATCTTATTTATTTATGTGTAATGGAATAGAAATACAGTAGATACAGTTTTGTTTATTTAACCCGGAATACACACAATACACCCTCTTTAACACTGTAAGTCAATGGAATTTACGACGATAGCAATATTTCCTCCCAATTAGCATTGTTAGGTCGCGTTAAACGTTTCATGGAATGCAGTTTAACATGATGACACAAAATAACTTCCCTCAAAATTTTGTTCTGAACGTGTATTTCTGAAATATTTTCGACTCAGGAAGTGCGAGTTCTGTAACCTTTACGCATTACGCCCAAATAATCTTTTGTAAATTTTGTCACGAACAATTCGTAAACGCTTCTACCGTCTCTTTGTATTTTCATTTTAAAAACGAGAAAAGTTTGAAATTGAAAGAATGACGTGCAGTACAACCGCGGTGAATTAAAAATCAATAGATATCTCAAACGAAATGAAGAAAAAAAACTAATAGACACCTTGGAAACCACAAATTAAGAAGAATGACTTGAAAGACGCGCTGGAATGTCTGAAAGTGTATAATAATATAGAATCAATTATAAAACCTCAACGATTTAAAGTTAAATGCCCACAAATCGTAATCGTTAATAACAGAAATATGGGAAAAATATCTGTAGGTATTCAATTCGATGACGCAGCACTTCTGGATTACCCACAGGTTACGTTTAACCACCGATTTTCCCCCCTCGGAGGTGTGAAGCAAACTAACGAATCTATCAAGCAGAAAGTGATAAAACGAACATTCTAAAAATAACAATAGACTCTTAAACCTTCATTCACGTCACGAATACTTTTAATTACATGACTCACAACTCAAATTGGTTCATTGTGACCATTTACGTGCAATTTAATATTGTACGAGCCAATTTTTTCTATTTTCTATAGTCTATGAACCAAAACGACCAATTGTATTTTTCAAGATTTTTTTTCGAAATTACATGATATTTGGTTTCATATTGCCCCAAAATGCATCCAGCAGAAAATCGGAGAGAGTTAGATCTACAATTAATTGTTAAAAGTACATTAATTGCAGTATCGCAGTGACCCCATCGATCAAAATAGCACCTCCACAAATCATAAATGGCATGTACGGTTATTATGCCACCACACGCCAGATATGCTTATTGAAATGCATTTCGAGGTCGGGTGGCATGAAGAGCTTTCGAACTAATTTCGCCACTATACGATATCGGTTTTACGAACACGATTTCCACAGGAAAACAAAGATTCATCGAGTCAATACACTCATAACAAACGTTTATACTTATGTCAATACAATAAACAAACTCTTCAAACTTGCATAATATATGAAATGAGATCGTTTTTCGTTGTTTATTATAGGGGTAAAAAATCACCCGTATAGACTGTTCGCAAATTGAACTGTGTTGTGACCGCTATATATCCGTCAGTCTGCGAATTTTTTATTGTGGGTTGTGGCGTATCACTATAGGATCTTCATTTTAAAAGCTATCCCTGTATTTTTCTTAGCCATTTTGTTCAGTGTGTATCGGAGGTTTGCACAAAGCAAAAAAATACAGAAACCCAGCAAAGATGGGATTGGCAGTGCTGGTGACCGAGAATTTCAAATCCGAAGGTGCCGTGAACGGAGTGGCAGAAGGGGGTACTCACAGAAGGAGAGTGGAAAATCTAGACGAGATATATCAATTGGTCAAGACTTGAATATGCCCTGAAGAAAAGAGTGGTGGGAGAGTCGCGAGTTTGGATGGATCCTATCCATCAATGAGTGAAGTACAAACTCGTATGACGGAAGATTTAGCAGAGACGTATCTGTTGCTGGGTCAAATCTTCAAATTGACTTCGTTAGCGAAAGGTAGTTTTCGAAACAAATTTGTTAACATGATTTATTGCAATACTTTGTTTGGTCAATCGTGTGTCTACTGTCAGAATGGATTGTTGAATTATACTGCTTTGGTCTACTTGGCCAACAGCACGCACTCGAGCCCGTGTTCACTCATAAAGAATCCATACAGGCTATTTTTTAATTTCTTGTGGTAGATACTTAACAGGCCACATTATTTCTTTGTCGGTACCCCGCTTTAACACCTCTTTTTCGAGAAATATAAGCAAGTATAGCGAGCTTATGAAAGGTCGGGGTTACAACTATGAACTATTATAACCCCTCCCCCCTTAGCAGCTAGGTAGTTGTAGAGAAAGTTGAATAGGAGAGTGAGGCTATCAAATTTGGTTGGTGTTTAGTCAAACCCCTGCCAGATGTACGAACAAAAATCGATTATGGTTAAGTTTCGACTTTACGACCAAACTATTTCAATTATTTATTTTCTTATTATTTATTTATTTTACTCTTTTTTAAGTGGATGAAGTGTCAGATGTGAAATCTGGATACGTCCATTCTGGCTCAAGCTTCGAATAGTAACAAAATTTGGCCAAAATCTGTGGTATTGCAAAGATCTGTATACTCATGCATATGGACGGAGAGTCTCAAGCTAAATGATTTCGCTATGATAAAGACAGAAAATTGTTGGAAACTTCACTCAGTGGCGTAAACACCTAAATTAATTCAATAGAACTTTACCAGACATACTATGATGCTACGGTCAAAAAAGATAATGGGTGCGTAACCAATGCAAGACGAAGGGCTATGGATAACTTTAAGGTTTAGACGATGTAAGTGGCCCAGTAACCGATTGTGAAGCTCCCAAATCCAAAAGACTCAGAAATGTGGTTTCCGAAACTTGAACTTTCAATATATGGTCGATTATCGTTTTGAAAGTGCTGCATAAGTAAGTCAAGTTTAATGGCCATTACCGACTTGCATGGCTTCGAGAAGATTTCTCGATTCGTTTTCTGCGCAAATGACACATTCTTTAAAGGTGAGCCCCTTAGATCCGCAGATATAACAGAACAATTTTCTTGGTTCGGGACAGTCGAAACTGGAATGACCTAAACGCTCGCAATTCCAGCAGGGTGAGCGTGCTTCAACAGCAGGAACAGGCGTTTGATTAGATAGTCGACGTGGATTAGAAATACATGCAAATCCAGGTTCTAAAGGTGGTGGTCAAGGGTAAAGTTATGTGCAAAGACCCACCTCCCAGGCAGTGTTGCCAAGTAGTAAATGACAGAAATCTGAGAATGGCCGCCTGGAAGTCACCAGAAGTCACTAGGTGGTGGAACAGGAAAGAAAGAAAGATAACGAAATTTTTTTGGTGATTTTTTTCTCCAAAATCTAGTGATTTCTAGTAACTTTTCACAACAAAACCACCAATTTTATTATTAAATAAGTATGCAACCAAACGTTCAACATTTGACAAATTCCCTAAAATCACATCATTAGGTTTAGGGGAATTTTTCGAAAGGAAGAAAATTTCCCTTATGTGACGGTGTTGTGCGTCCGTTTGTTCCTCGTATAACTCGAGAACGAAAAGAGACAGCGATGTCAAACCTTTACCAATCGATTTCTACAAGTTCAAGGATCAATGCTATTGAATATGAGCCGAATTAAAAGTCGCGTTTCCGAAAGCGACCTGCCAAAAAATTCCCCTACTGAAAATCGTATGCGATTCTTCGTATCTTGTTTCTTACATAACATAATAGGACTATTTACCTACTTCAGGAAATAGGACTTTTTAAATAAATGAATACAGACTTTTATTGAAAAAACGCGAACATTTCGAAAATTCACAAATTTATATATAATAGCATTGCGGTTTTTCTTGAAATCATCAGATAGTCTTCACATTTATGTTGAAAATCACTAGGTTTTAGACATGTCTGAATCGTGATGAAAAAGTCTGAAATTGATCTTGAAATTCACCAGATCTAGTGACAAAATCACCAAATTGGCAACACTGCTCCCAGGTAACCATCTAGCAAAGCATCAGTAAATGTTGCATGCTACTTACTACCTTCTAAGTAGTACATCGGTAGCAACTTTTAGCAAAAATTTACCCACCATTGAAAAATTGTATATGCTTTACAACAGATGGTTTATTAGGCCAACATGCAAATTTTCAGAAATTACAAGCATTGCAGCTTCTTCTAAAATGTTAACGAAAGTTGTTACACATCCCTCTCTTTAAAATCAAATTGAATTTTTAAATCAATTAACATTTACGAAAAAAGTGCATAACATATGTCATTTTGTCTACATAAGTAGGTAGTTGTAGAAAACCCCAAGTATGCAGTAATGTAATGTTTTCTGCACATTCCTTAGGGTTTTCTCATATCGAGCTGGACAGTTAAAAGGTAGCCGCTCCGAAATATCACAAAATGGAAAATCCACTTCAACGAAATGCTGTAATCCTAATTCGTTCCTACGTCTTTAACGGCACATAGGCTAGAATTTAGCTCTACGATCAATCTAATCGTTTTTAACTCCACGCGAAAGTTTCCAAAAGCTATATTGACAAAAGGGAGAAAGATAGTTGGTCCGGCAAGACCTGATTTTAAGAATGTTAATACTAAACCCAACATTTTCTGAATTGTTGAAGTAAAAAAACAGTTAGCGTCTATACGGCATTTTATTACAACGACATATTGAAACAGTATTGACAATAAAGAAAGGAAACTATATAGAATTCTACCCTTCAGGATGTATTAAAGATTTTATATCAACTTACTGCAAGGGTTCACATAAATTCATTGCTCGCAGCCATTGTACGCAAGTTGTTCACATGGAATTAGGGAGGGAAACACACGTTTATATCTAACCACCATCAAAGTGAAACTGTCACATCATCGAAACACCAAATCACATTTTAACTCAGGAAATTGAATTTGCTTTTCGTACTCGCCTAAATAAATAAAAGTGTCAATGCGTACAGTGTAGTTTTTGCATTATTCATTAATCAAATGACAATTTCTCGCTGCAATAACCAAATGTTGAATGAATCTTTTATTGGGTCATTCATTTAATATTTATCCTAACAACAGCGGCTTCAGCGTCAAAATAGTAATAAAATTCAGTATTAATAATCATTAAAATTGGACATTAACGTGGTCTTCGCATACGTAAAAGCTTTCCACTGGGAGAATTGGGAAAATCAAAATGACATCTAAACACGCAATTCGGCAACTAACAAAAGTTTTATATACAAAAAAAATACTATGCAAGTTGCATATTGTATAAGATTGCCGATCGTTATTGACACGAACCTGCTCTCCCTTTGCTTTACAATAGCAATTACTTTTTATTCATTGCGGGTTGTAAACCTAATCCATATACCCACATTATACACTTAACATATTTCTTGAGATTAACGAATACATGACACGAAACTGCCATTAATTGTAACGAACAAATTAACGCAAGTTACCCTCAAACGTTGTCTAGGTCTAAGCGTCCACATCAATAAAGATTAGTGTCTAGGAATTTACATCATCTTACAAGGTTTTCCTTACTAATCTCATTCTATAATTAAATTGGACGAGATCCTCTTGCGTCTTATATAAAATCGACTAACACTATAAGAACTTAGGGGGTTGCCGCAAAAACAGAACGATAGAAATGTGAAAAACTTTACGAAAGTGTCGAAATTTTGCAATTTACTTGGATTGCACATTTTAAGTTTTTCTTTATATCCTATTTGCGTTAGAAGTCAGGTATAAATTCATTTATGGGATATTGTGGAACCACTTCAAGGGTGTTTTCTTTCCTGTTCCAGGCGCTATTACCATACATTTTCCAGACGTTTTTAAGGCAACGATGTTCAATGACCGCACTGGGATTTGATTCAACGACCTCGGCTATGCAATTTTGCGAGTATAAATTTTCATCCCGCGCGAAAAACGGTTTTCTCTATCAGAAAAATATATAAATAATAAAAAAAGGGGGTGCACGTGCCAATAAAACAAAGCAGTTTTGAATAATGTTACACTAAGCGGACGTCGTAAAATATTAAAATGATTTTCGAAAGTTTAGTGGCTTCCTTTGTTAATGTCGAGCTCACAATTTTGTCTCTTTTCCTGAACATGACGTTGACATAGTGAGTTATCCGACGTAGGAAGAAAAATTATCAAGGGGTGTCTGTCTCTGTTACGGCTCGCTTTTGTGATAGAAAAAGACCCTAATAGATTTGTTGTTGTTAATGCTTCTGTTTTCGTTTCGCGTTGTTCTCCAACTTGCCTTTGTAATTTTCAAAAGATTTATGTATAAAACAGATTTCTCGTTTTGATATGAAAAATTGGCAGAAGAAAACCGTTCGACAAAGGGAAAAGCTATTGTTATATCTCCGTTAGGTTAGAGCGAAAATTTTATACGGGAGAATAACCGGCAAATATTTTTCTTTCACTCAAGTTTCTAACACCTAATTGACGGCGCTCTCATTTTAATATCCAAAATTACTGCCGTTGGAGGAATTTATTTTCAACTCTTGCGATCTGTACTGTAATTCTGTTGGCGGTCTGTGACGGGTAGTTTAACGTGATAAGCAGGCAGTGATAAGCAAGTTGAGCTAAATCCTACTAATGG
The DNA here is from genome assembly GCF_008802855.1 of Photinus pyralis. Lineage (NCBI taxonomy): Eukaryota > Metazoa > Arthropoda > Insecta > Coleoptera > Lampyridae > Photinus > Photinus pyralis. The sequence continues at coordinate 43,382,444 of NW_022170596.1, read as the reverse complement.
TTTTCTCTCGCTGGACTGCATACTTGAAATTACAAAAGTTTTCAAGCGTTAAGAACTTTTGATTAGACTTGAATATATATTCGGAAGTCTGGCCTCGTTTCTAAAAGTTTAGGTTTTCTTGCGTTCTTGTCCAAACTTATTTTACAACATGAAAGTAGTCGCATTCATGGTTTATCAAAATTAATAACATCCCATTTGTCATGCAGCAACACACAACCATTTATAATAGCAACTTTTTGCGAGAAAATATAATCGCGCAAACGAACGAATTTAAAAATTAATTTTTGCTAAAATAAACTTTTTTTTAAAACAAGATTTTACCATATTTGAAAGACACGCGGAGCCTTTTAATTTTCTCATTTTGTTGCCGTACAAATATTGCAAAAATATTAGACGTGCTGAAAGGATTATGAGCAAAGATTTGAAGTCTCGAAAGTTCCGAACTTTTCCGTCGTTACTTTAATCGAGTACACGAAAGGATTAACTTTGAGTTGAAAAGAAACCCTGAAGATCTAATACCTTAGTAAATAGTCTGTCTACAAGGTTACCTTTAGATTTGACAACTCAAGGTGCAAACAAGAACTTTCGTCAAGTTCCTCAATAAATTATACGAATACGATCCTATTGATAACTTCACAGTTGGCTGAATACAAACGTTAACCTCAACTGAACTACAAGGACCTGATGAAGCAACGGATACAATGATTCCTGTGTTGCTGTGTAAGGTGAACAATGAAACAAATCTTCATTTATGAAATCGAAGGTACAAAATTAATTTAGAAAACTCTTAAAAGCTCTTAGAGAATCACATTTAAATCTAATAAAAACTTTAAAGGCCCTGATTTGAGTTAGAACGCTTTGAGACAAAATTATTGGCGACCGTTACAGACTCTTAACGTTATTAGAAACTCTTAAACGCTTTTCTTATAGAATTATCCTCAATGTTTCACTTTGAACTCTTAGAAACGAAGACCCTTAAACGATCTTAAAAGTAGAAAGTTTGTATGTCCCTTGGAGACTTGGGAACTCTCAAATCTCTCAAAGATTATAGTAAATACTTCGCCCCTTAAACGTTTTTGAAGGCACTGAATGGTTTTGAAGATTCTCAAAGACTCAAAGACTCCTTGGGACACAAAAGACTCACGGTGGCTATTAAATATTCGGCTTTTGCAGATAGAAGAGAATTTCAAACACTTTAAAAGCTTGTAGAAAACTTGTAGAGTATTTGCGATTCTTCAAAACCCTTTAAAGCACACAAGCTTTTTTAAGACTTTTAAAAGCTCCAAAATTCTTTCAAGGTCCGTCTCTTGAAAGTCAATAAATCGTAAATTTGAAAGGATTAAGTTCTTTCCAAGTCTCTTAAATGCCTTCAAAGGTTCTAGGAGACCCTCAAATTCATTAAAGGATCATGCCTTAAGCCAGATACCAGATTCTTATAGACTTTTGGGGGCTTCTGGCAGCCTTTCAAAGGTATTCGTGACCCCAACATCATTAAAGAACCTTAAATGCAATTAGAGACCCATAAAGCTCGCGAAGGCTTTAGTTTATGGCAATTCGAATAAATAGCCATCAAAGTTGCTGAACGCTCTTAAAGACCCTTAAGAGCACTCACCAGCTCCTACGAGACTAATAAATGCTCTAAAGTCTACTAGAAGCCCGTGAAGACCCTTGACTGCTCAAAAGAGTAAACATTTTGTGACGTATGAACGTTCTTATGTGCTATTATTACCTCCATAACAATCAAGCATCTTAAATGTTCTTACACTTTCTTAAAAACATTCAAACAGTCTTAGAGGCTTTGTCGTTTTCCAGTAGGGGTGGGTTGATAACTTCGGAAAACTCTCCATAGGTTTCGTCAAATTTCTAAGTTACTCAAAACAGGGTGGTTATTATTCCGGTCACTGAGCCTCAGTCGAGGTGCATTATGGCTACATTGAATGCAGTTGTTGACCAGATGGAGGGGGTCCTTCTCTCGGATGGCAGGGTTCCACTACAATATGCAGGGCGCCATTGTGGCCAAATGCGAGGACTAGTGAACCTTGGACTGGTTGGAGAGGTCCGTCCCTGTTATTAGGGCCTGGGATGGCGCGTCTCTGGTACTCTGAAACTTTCTGTAAAGCAGACAGGCGTACGTCTCATACAAGAACCTTGGGTTTAGAGGGGACGAGTAAGAGGTCTGGGCCAGATAGAAGACTCTCTCTATTATAAGGAGGGATAGCCCACTGAATCCTAAGACTGGCATTTATCTACCTGTTTCAGTGATCTCGTATAGTTCTAAGACTTCCGCTGAAAGATGACATAGGGCGGAGGAGGCCCTTGGCGGTCTGCTCTGCTCTCCCGTACGACTCAGAAGAAGTTCCACCTACCAGAGAGGTGACTGAGTTGATAGAGTACTGTCGAAATAGCGGGCTTCCTCTTGTGGTTGGCTGTGATGCAAACGCACACCATCCGACTAGGAGCACCTCTAAAAAGTATTATGCGGGTCGCTCTGTAATTGAGCACAACTCTGTTGAGAGCCCAGAACAAGAGAGGGACAATAAATAAATAAATGTTACGTGGGGCATCACGGACACACCACGGACACGACCACCTTCTGTGTACTTGCACACAACTGACTTGAATGTTTTAAATCGGTGAGCAGCTCCTACCTTCGTCACAGCGCGGAGACAGGGGGTTATCGATCTGATGTTGGGCTCCGTTTCAATAGCTCACGTGATCACGAGTTGGAAAGTATCTGATGAGTCGTCGATTTCGGACCACAGGCATATTATTTTCATACTATTTACTAAACCCGGCATCCCACTGCGGATTTCGGAATCCCCGATCCACTGCTATGTGGCGAAACTGTCAGAGCGATTGAATGGACCACTTCGGCTATCGGCAAGCCGGACAGGTGGAAAAGGCGACCGCATTGGAAAGCGTCGCCATAACAGCGTCATATGAGGACAGCTGTAAACTGCGGACGTTTCGAGGCACTCAGACCTTGTAAACGTTCGTTAGAAGTTCGTATGTTCTTTAACAGGGTCATGCGAACTAAGCTGCCTGCGGACTGGGAGGGTCTTAAGATCGCTCGGCACAGGTAAAAGGATCATATTCGAAGTCCTAACCGAGAATTATGGAGGACCTTCTGTGGTAACATGGAGGGTCTTCCTGAAATTCAAAAACTGCGTTAGATCCTTTTGAAAGAGGGGCAAAAAGTGGGGACACCGAGGCTTCCATGCGGCATATATACGTCCACCGCGTGTGAGGCTCTCACATGTTTGCTGGAAACACAGTTTCCAGGTTCTGGGGACTACTTCACTTCCGATCGACAAAACGGAGCTACCCGACTAGACCCTTTACGCTGTGGAGGCAGAGGCTTGGAAGGCTTCCGAATGGAAGGATTGAGGCAGCTTTGGGCACGGGCGGATCTGGGAGGAAACCCTTTGATCCGATCCCCTCCTAGCAATTAATTGGTCAGATCAATCCCTGGATCAATCTAATTTTTGATCCGGCTAGCTTCACGCGCCTATTAGGTATCTTTCACTATGAACAGAATGATTAGATTAACATCGATCCCCTACAAGTGTAAAACACACCTTCACTACCCCCTTTCCGCATTACCTTGTCAAATTTGATTTGTTGCGCAGTAACACAAGACGTTATGAAATTTAAAGCGAATTTTACAATAATTTCAAAATCTAATACGGAAGTACGAATAACTGCGACTCAAGAGATCAATAAGTGAAGTCCTAACATGTTTAAAATGCTCAAAATTGACATGACATCCTTTAAACATAATGTCAGTCGAGTTTCGTACTTCTAAATATAAAGGGCTTGCTCTATTTATAAGACACGGCAATTGTTTACACTTCGTCAACTTAATTTTCTTTTAACATTTCAGAGAATTTCTATTAAGCCTAAGGAATATTCCGAGCGCATAGTCTACGTTAAGCCGTTAAGGTAGACGTCGAAAACATTCTCTCTCCTAAAATACATGTAAAACGTGCCAAACCTCGTATTCTCAAACTTCAGAAAAATGAGAAAAAAACAAGTCAAAATCAAGGGGAGTTCTACTAGGAAGAGACATGTCTAAAGCATGTGTTTAGAAACGTTAATGGAATAATTATTCAATCTTATTGTTTTCGGCCATTTATCAATTCAAACTTAGAAGAAATGAGGGTGATTAAATTAAAATTAGGCCACTTGATACCATTATTATGAACCTTGTTAGAAATTGCCTTTTTTTTGTAAAAGTTAGTTAGTGTTAACAACAAAAGCAAATATCGTTATTTCCTGTGTAAGAAAATCGCCCTGGTATGACAACAAAAGAAGGGAGAAAAAGAATCCCACTGTTGTCCGTGTTTTCTGAGGCGAGGCGGAGTTTATAGGAATACTTACTCTTCGCAATCATAAACAGCCCGAAACGTACACAAAAGGTTCAAATTCCAATCGGTGAGAAGTGTCATGTGATATGAAGGTATCACATCTCCGCCAACCTGAATAAACAAAACCTTCGACCGACTATAATACTGAAGATGGATCTTAAACACGTACTGCATCCGTATCAGTCTCAATAATCTGTATTTACCGACGCCTAAAATAACACAAGATGTTGATTCGTGCCTTTGACAATGTTGAAATTGAAGTGGTTCAAGAAGGGAGTATTAATAAATATTACTTTCGCCTTTGTTCTTGGAGACGCGGAATATAATAACCCCAGGTAGTTATTTTGAGCTTTGTATTTCGCCAAAATTATCTGGAAAAGTAAACGAAACGCGTATATACACAACAAAAGTTTGCACAAGTGATAAAGTCTTTTGCGCAGTTTCAATTAAGAGGCAAAAGCATTGTAGTAGAGCTTTTCTGTCAATCAAACGAAAGCCAAATAGAAATTTCCCTCATAACGAACTCGTTAATTGTCTACGTCTCTTTCGTTCAGGATGTGGACGGTAATTTTTCTAAGTTCCAAATTCAAAATGGCTGTCAAGAATTGTATTTAATGGTTATAATTTGTTCCGCATCCGTAAACGGCAATTGTATAAACAAACTGTTTCCAAATTAATATTCATAGGTGTGAGCTCCGCCTTTGGTTACAAGGGGGGGCCAACTGGATCTATGCCGATGTCCCCACTTTAGCTGCACAGTTACATACTAGGTAAACGGATTTGGTGGGAACATCTTCTACAACGGTTATTTCCTCAGGTGTTACCTTTCTCTAATCCCCTATAATTACAAGCATCCTATCCTCACCTTACGTAATTGACCACTGACTTAATTTACTAAATAAACCGTACGGCTAATGGTTTCTGTAATTTAAATTCGTACAGATCACCTGCCTTAGACAAAAGAGCACTTATGGTGATTAAATCAAACACTGCGACCCTTCAAAACAATAAACCAAACGTCTCTGTAACAGAAACAATCATTTTAGCTACGTCTGTAGATGCCAGTAAAATCCATATACGGCCAATTTTCAATATACGCTGCCTCGCAAGATAGGCCTGTCAGAATATTAATATTTCACCCTAACAGGATGATGGATGGTGACTTTTTATTTATATTCTATACTGGACCCGCGTGCATCGTGCACAGGTAGGTACCGGGTTATTTCAATAAAATTTACTGCACGAATTATAAGCTTCCTTGTTTTCTACCTGATCGATACTAATTTTTTGGCCTTCGTTACGTGAAAAAAAGTTCAGTTCGAGCTTAAATTTAAATGATTGAAGACCCTACAAAGCTTCACAACACAATGTTGTTAGTTAGTCGAGTACTGTATAACTTTTTCCGACATCGCATGTGAATTAGTTACAATCGATTACTCGTCAATTTTTTTTTATTTAACCATGTCGGATGTTAATTTGGCACTAAATTAATTGAATTAATAACTTGGTCGCATTGTACAAGTTTTGCGCAGCGTTAATGAATTAGATACCGTCAAAAGCGGTGTCATGAAAGTCGTCTCCTCTCCTATTTATATAACACACCATATGTATTTGTCTTTTATGTATTATATGGCAGACGACGGATATGTAAAAGACCCCAATTACGAATTAGGGTGGAAAGCCGAAAGAGGTTTCAAGACGATGAAAAATAAATGGAAACAGTGGCATATTCTCATATATCTATAAAGGTTATGAGTAAAATGCAAGAAGTATGATGGCAAGAAAAATGTTAAAACTGTTAATATTGATTATTATGAGTAACGGACAAACATAGACCATAACAGTTATCAATTAGCTAAAGCACGAGATCTCTAGGTGGCCCAGGGTCAGAGATCTCGATGGAACAAACAGACAGACGGAAAGACGATTAGCACATAAACGTTACCTCATCCTCGTTGTGTTACAATAAAAAGGTGGTGTTAGTAAGGGAAGAAAGTGCTGAGACCCAAAGTACCGAAAACTAATCACTACAGTAGGCGATATGGATGGTGCCAGATAGATTAAAAAGCTCTATTTTTTAACGAGCTTCTAGCGAGTTTATAATTTTGCGGTGTCTGTTCGTCTGTCCGTCCGTTAGCACGATATATCGAAAACGAATGGACCGATTACGGTGAAATTTTGCATGTTGAATCTTTATCAAATTGGTAGATCAGAGTTCGTGAATTGGCAATGTAGGTAAAAAAATAAGGAAGGTCCTTTTGACATATCTGTTAGTTATGAACCGAATTGCATGAAATTCTATATGCGCATAGCTCTAGCCATATAATACGCAATGCCAAAACTTGAGTGCAATCGATTCAAAATTCTCAATGCCCCTTTCCCATTTTGACCATTTATTTTTTTTATTTATGAAGGTATTTAAATGAACCTGGAATAAAAGCACATCTAAAGCCAGATTCAAAATTTGGTGCAGTGCCAACTTTCTTAATGATCAAAGTGTTTAAATGAAATTTGATACATAGGCACTTTGAATAAAACCAAATTTAACAACAGTTTCAAATGGTTTTGCGCATGCGCAGTGCCAACTTTCTTATTTATGGAGGCATTCAAATGAAATTTGATTCATAGCCACTTGGAATAAAAGCAAATGTAGCGCCATTTTCCAAATTTGGTTTTGTGTAGGATGTGCAGTGCCAACTTTCTTATTTATGGAAGCAATTAAATAAAATTTCATACATATATTTATAGCTCAGTGGTAGAGCATTGGGTTATAAATCCGGAGGTCGGGTGTTCGAACCTGGGTTGAGGTGAATTTTTCATCTGTGGCAGAGATGGAAATTACCTTAGACCAGTTCCGAGCATTCTACCGGCTACTCTGAATTAGGTTTTCCTAATTCGTAAGGTAAATACCGGAGTAGTATAGACCAACTTAAGACCTTCTGCAGAGGCACCTCTAAATAGCACTATGAGGGTCACTCTGTAATTGGGCGCATGCCTGTTGAGGGCCCAAAACAAGAGAGGGATAATAATAAATAAATAAATAAAATCAAAACTAACATCCGGTTTAAAATTTGGTTTTGCACATGCTATAGCCATACCCAGGAGCAGTTTCTATATTTGTTTAGTTTCTTAATATTTCTATTGGGATCGGTAAAAGTTGAGTATATATACATGAAAAACTCAGTGGGAGATTTAGCCCGGCTTAGCAGTTTAATAGAGAGGCTCTTTAAGTAAGAGATAAGGCAAGTGGGACAGTGGATCCTGTGGATCAATTTTAAGAAACCTGGAGTAGTCACTACGAAGACTCTCTGCTAATAAGAAGCTTGAAGTCAAAGTGAAATTTATGCAACTTTTGTTAGAAGCAGGGAGAGATTGCAAATAACAAATATGTGTTCGGAACTATTTATTTTTGTGAAAAATATTGAGTAACCTAAAGACTACGGGGTTTAGGTACAGGACATCCCTTATAAAAATTGAAGAGCACACAAAAAAGTTCGAATAGAGAAATAAAGTACTGGTAGATCCATTCGAAGAAAAATAGTTATGACAACTTTGAAATTTGAAAATTTTTGGACACCCTGTACATTCAAAAATAATTTCGTAAATGCGCAACCATCTATGATTGGCATTTGCACAAAAGGTTTTTTGATATTTATCTCCTTCATAATCGTGACTTTAAGGCGATATTTGAAGTACCTTCCACTCCAGGATATCTACTCTGATTTGTATTTTACAATTTCACCATAATATTTATCTAGGACCTTTCTCATTATAATAATACAACGGTATAATATTTACAGACAAGGTAGGGTTTCGAGATCCATCATACAAAGGTATTCAAATATGTAACAAAAAAATTCTGTCATGAAAAATTTATTATAAAAAATTATTATAAAAATATATTATGCAAAATAAGATGGATGGTAGAAAAATACAAATATATTACGTCCGCGTATACAGCAAACAAAAACCCTCGACTCATCGTGCAAGTCGATAACAAAATCGTACTTGAATTCCAAAGCCACCATCTTGCGAATGGTTAAAATATAAATTACATGTGAAAAGTTATATAGCACTCGAACTACGTACACAAGATCTTCACAATACCTATTATCTAAACACGATGTATATTAATCTCAACTGAAAGCCACCCACAGCTATAGAATGTTCCACTTTAACTACCTACGCTGCCTACGCATCAAAACTATAATACGCCACTGGATTCTATGTAACAATACCTATAATAGACACTTTTAAGCTTTTTTCTATCTTACTTAGGTAGTAAGATATAACGTCGCAAAATGTCAAACTTTTCGTTTTTACCCTGTATGTCAGAAGCAAACGTAGCTAGATTGATTCTGTTTGTGGTATTATAAGTTTCACAAAAAAGTGAAGTAAGGTCGCGAAAACCGCAAGTCTCTATCTTTAAAACAGCTGAGGTACACTGCAGTCTCAATCAAAATAGAACACACGGTACAGCTTATAGCAAAGACAATCTGTCTTGCCTGAAAATGCTGCACACTGGAAAATTTAGTAACAGGAAAAAATACATTGATACAAAGTATCATTTTGTCAAGCACTTTTATTAAAGTGGAGCGACCCACTTTATGTATTGTTCATGGAAAATCATGACGACCGATTTGCTCATCCAGTCGTTGGCACGCGTTCTAGTTCAACAGCTTCGACGATCGAGCGGATTGAAAGTCTAGAAGCCCGTGTTGTTGCGCACATTTGTCTTCTCCAAAACCAAATTTCGATCCAATCAATTTAGCCGAAAATGAGAGTACAGACAGACACTCCGACGTCAACCAGTTGATTCAGATTCCTGGTGACACAAATCGTGTACTTCAGTAAAAAAAACGGACTGTTAATTTAATACCATAATGGAAATTCAGCAATGCGAACGGAAAAACAAAAAAGTGCTTAATTGCTTATCAATTCAAAGTAATCGCAATTTTTCATACGTTTGTGTGAATATTAAAAATGGTAATTCGTTGTAAAATATTTGACACGTAAAGCACTTTAACTTTTTGTAAAAATACAACACGAAAACTCTCAAACCGTTTACCACTGCACCAACCGATAATAGGGTTATTTTTAACTTCTTTCACATATCGTACATGTATGACCATGTGCAGGTTTAGATTTTAATTAGATAGAACATGCTATATTACGTTGACGCTGACGTTTTGATAATTAATTAAATTATGATGTGAGACTTTCCACGCAAGATTAGTGATTAATTAAAGCTCTGCACGATTAAAGGCTGATGCTCTCGATTCAGTACACTATCACCAGACTTACCCTAATACTGGAACTGCACATACCTGAAACAAAAAAAAAACAGAATCTTTAAAACCAATCGACTAAACAGCTTCAAATGCGGTTATTTATCATCGTAAGTTTAAGAATGTTTATTTTGTAGATGACAGATTTCTTATTTCTTTTTAAATATATAACGATCAATCTTTATTTAACGATCGTTAATTAGATACTTTTAAGATCGATGCGTTCACAATTGTTGACAGATTAAAGTTATTTAGCGTCAATTGCGTACATTTGAATTTTCACAAATGTATTTTTAATATCATCGCCTACAGTCCACAAAATGACCATCTTTTAGTATCGCGTGCATAATTACGAATGCAAAATTGCATCGCGCCTTGGGCTTTGTCATATAGAAGTGGTTTTTAGTTTCAATATTAAAATGCGGTTGTAAATTAAAATCGCATTAGTAACCCTGCATTTGTTCTGGAGAGACGACAGAAAAAAATTTCTATAAATTGAAATAATTAATTCCGAAAACAACTTCCTTAAAAATATTTGTACATGAATAATTGAACGCACGTTGATGTTTACAGGCAGGTTTTTTGTGTAAGTAATTTGTTAAATGTACGAATAGGGTATTGATTAACGATCACGGTTCATTCCATTATTTGTAGTACGAGTGATGTATATTGCAGTACTTGACACAAAGTGTTCATATTTCCCATTCCGGGGATTACTTTTTTATGCTCGCGTAATGGTGGGTAAATAAAAATTATGCGTTAAATGCTCATTAACAAAATATGAGTCAAGAGGCCCGAATGCTAATGAATGTCTAAATCGACAAAAAACTTTAACCTCATTGTTTTCAGTAACCGCATTAGCTTTTTGCAAAATAATTATTTCTATTCTATTCCAGAAGCTATACGGTTGTTGCTGATTTATTGTGCAAAAAGTTATCTCTGCGTGTATATACTGCGGTTGCAACGTGGAGGTTCGTACTACAAAATGGTAGGTATAAGATATAAATGGAGGTTAATAAATCATTATTTAAAAAACAGCTAGTATATGGCTATTTCTTTTAAATTTATATACGCGCATCTGTCAATCAATGCAAGAAATGTTAGTAGGTATTTTTAGTTCCTAATATTGAAATGGAAATAAATGGTTTCGCTTCAGCTATCCTAGAACGTTTTTGTGCACATGGCAATCGTGCCTCACTAATTATTTTCTACTTCCCACAGGCTTTCTCACGAATAATCAATTTTAGGGCCAGTTTTTTTTTTTAAATTAATTACATAAATTGAGGGAATATTTAACACGAACTTTGAAATGTAAAAGTGTTTTTGCAGGTAGGTACCAATTTTGTTGCCCTACAGTTACAATTTATTCGGAGTTGCTACGAGGTATAAAGTAATTATGTTTCCGAACGTAAAACGCGAGTAAAAAAATTTGTCCCAAGGACCTGGTAATCGTGTCACATAAATTTGAACGGTCAGACGACATTGCAATAATAGACAAATTCTTATTAGGTATAATCCGATTGTGGGCTTTGCGTTGTTTCATTGTCTTTTGTTTAGCGTTATTCATTATTACGCAACGTAGGTTGCAGTTCTTCCTAGCCGTCATGATTGGGACTGCAGGATACAATCTATATGGTGTATCGATATAAGGATTTGCACTGAATTTCGGCTTAAGGAAATACGTTTGTTGATGCACGCATTTTCAATCATACAACCATTTAGATTAGAACTAAGTATTAATTTGTGACAAATTACCAAGAGCGGGCGTTTTTAAATGTTGTAATAATCCAGGTGCAGTCGATAAAACGACTGCGCACTGCGCAACTCAAATCCAAAAATCCCGCTCCTCCCAAAACCCATGGCACATGCTCGCCCTACGTTGTGTTGTGAAACGAGTTGCTCGAGGATGCGTGTGTGTCGCTCCTAGGATCGGCCAACATAACTAAAACGCAAAAAATGAGGAGAGTGAAATTTGATTAAAAACGTTAATAACAATCAAATTGAAATTCAAAGCAGAGTTGCCCTCTCTTATTCACACGAGAATAGTTCTAGGGGCCTTAATGATTACAAGGAAGGAAAAAAGTGTTATTGAAAACCTTCCAGGATATGTACTTTGTGATTTGTATTTTACAATTACATTATAATAGTTTAGCTAGGATCTGTCTCATTATATAATACACGCGATATAACATTTGCAGATAAGGTAAGGTTTCGAGATCCATCACATAACGGTATTCAAATAACATACAAAATTCAGATGTAATGAAAAATTTATTATGCAAAATAGGATGGTAGAAAAATACAAAATATGACGTCCCCCTATAAAGTAAACAAAAACCCCCGACCCATTACGCAAGCCGAGAACAAAATCGTACTTGAATTCCAAAGCTACCTTCCTACGAATGTTTAAAATATAAACTACATGTGAAAAGTTACATAGCACTCTAACAATACCCTAAATTACCTATCTAAACACGATGTATATTAATCTCGACTGAAAGCCACCCACAGCTATAGAATCACTTTAACTACCTACGTATCAAAAACTATAATATGCCAAAGAAATATGCAGTGGCGTAACTTGTGCTTTTCTCCTTTAATTAAATGCATAAAAGCGAGATATATAAAATTCAAAAACTCCCAGGTCAAAAAGTAAAAGTATCGTACCGAGTTGGGTAAATGAAGACCCTCATCATACTACAAATGCTGTAACAAAACGGCGATAAATGATTTTTTTGTCTGGTAAAAAAGTCTTTATTCCTAACATACCACCTGAACCCAATCACAAAAGGAGCAACCTAGCATAAAATCCCCAAATAAAAGTTTGATAAGATTTTGACGTCTGACTATGAAGAACCATCTGCAATAAAAATAAGGAAGTTCATGTGATGTGACATTTTTCCGTTTTTTGGTCATAACTTCCCTATTTGTAGAGCTACAAGAAAGTTTATAACGGAAAATTAATCAGCCTCAAGTTCTGCATATTTTTTATTTTATTTTTATTTTGCCTTTATTTTTGAGTGGGCGGGGTTTCAGCCAAGGCTGCTCTACCAACCCAGCCCATTATACATTTACAAATATCCTCGCAAATATCCATGCCCGAACCCGGATTTGAACCAGGGACCAGCTTTAACTGAACTGCGCCACACGGGTCGGCTTTGCCCAGTTAAGCGACTTTGTATCTGTTACGGTTCCGCCAATCCTGTACACTGTGCAATGTGTGCACTCTGTATGTTCCATAGATACTGTAAACCGGATATTCATGGAATTTTTAGGTTCTGTAAGTGATGTACAGGGTGAGTCTGCATTCTGCATATTTAAGACATATTTTGAATAGTACAGGTTGCGATTACAAAGTTTGGGGGCCAAAAAGTTATATTTTTTTTAATGGAACACCTTGCATTTAGTTCTAAATGCTAATTCTACATACAATTCTACGTCTTTTATTTTCCTCTAGAATCTAGCTAGATGACTCCTTCAGGTAGTATATATGCAATTGTATCGGAGTTTGAGGAGGAGTATTTGCATTAATTTCCAAAGTGTTACACTTCTGAATACACAAGATTTATTAATGCTCAGGTTGCACCTGTTTGTACATTTTTAAAATGAGGCATCAATGCACTTGAGTTTTTCACTTAAAAAACAAGAAGTAGGGTAGGAGCTGAGGTAAGCAAGGGCAAGATTTCTTTACAAGAAATGTCGACAGAAATGTTTAAGAAATCAGATGTATTGTTTATCTAAGAAGGTTAGAAGGAATACATATTTCAAACTATAATTTGGTATAGCGAATTGTTTTTATTTGTTTTTATCCATTTAAAGATCTGTGTGTGTCAGGGGGGTGTCTATTGTTGTATATAATTTGCCATTTTTGGTTTAATTTTGTTTACTTATCAGCACTCCCGATTTGAAAACCCTTGGTTGGTTTTGTCAACGTTCACAGTTTGAAATTTGTGCAGTAATTGTAAATTTCATCCACTTCCATTATGGCGAGTTTAAATTAAAGGATTTACTAATTATCGAACTCAAAGCTTTGAGTTGTTTCTGCATTAAATGAGCGTTATACTTTTTCGCGTGAATATAATTTTTCTTCTAACGTTATAAATTCCACAACCTATATAATCTGGTTAAAAATAGGGGGCTAACGTGTGAGTGCCCCCAGTAATGTAATGTCGCGTGAGAGTATTTTCTCCTTTTTGCTTAATTTATATGTATTTATTTAATTTATATGATTATCTCATTTACTTTTCCATATTTCATTTTAATGAATACAGATGTGCTGGAAATTCTACTATTAATATTAGGTTACCGGAATGATTTATCTGCATTTACATCTAATGAGATTTGGCAGGTGATCGCCCCCTCCCGTTTGCGTTAGTAATTTTATTACTCAATTATGCCCATTTCATTTTTCATATTTACACCGCCGCTTTCAATTATTAAATTAGCAGTTTCCATTTTTATCACTCCATTTACGGTAGCAACAACGTGGAGAATTTTTTTAATTAATGCAAATGTGGAAATAAAGAGTGCATGCCGGAAATGTAGCCGTTTGGTTTTGCGTGTAAAAGCAAGTGCCAAGAATAAAAAGAACGAAATGCCGAGTAAAAGCTCAAATTCATAAATTATGGCGTATTAATTTGTATTCATTAATTTATATTTCCGTGAACGCAGACTTCTCTAGATTTTTTCACCTCGTAGAAGCATAAATTTGGCAATTAACTTCATACTTTCTTTGAAGGTTATTTATAAGAATCAGATGGGCTTTAAGTAGCCTGATTATTTATTCTACTAAATTTGACAGGCGAGTCTAAAATTTATAATACAATTAATTCTATTTTTATGAATCTTTAATCTTACTTCGTCGCGATTTATGTGCTACATATAGGAACCCCAAAATTTACAGAACACTTTTGATGTAATTAAGAGCATTCCGGATGTGTTGCCGGATTAATATTCTCGGAATCGTCACGAATGCCAAAACTAAAGTAACGCCACCCGCTCTAAATTGGTCATTATTCTTATACGAATATAAATAGGTAGGTCTTACTTTGATAAGTTGGTCTAATTCATCAAATAGAAAACCTCTAAAACAATTTGAACAGGTAGGAAGGTAGCAATTCCACCGTAGCCGTAATGATTTATTATTACTCAACCTGAGAAATTTGCTACCATTACTAGGTGAACCTAAAAGGAGTTGTAGATGTTGCTCGCGTAGAACTTTCAAGTGAACTTTTCTAACGATGAATTTTGTTTGCGCGGAATGTATAAATTTTGCGTGCTCTGAATGGGAACAGAAAATTATTTGTTTAAGAGAACGTGCAGAAAGTATTTGCGATTTTTATTCAGTTTTACATTAATTATTATATTTTTAATTTGAGCGAAAACGTATGATCACATAAAGAGCTTTATTAGTTTGCCTTTGTGGTGCACGACTGTATTTAATTAATATTTATCCTATAATCACAAATTGCAGGGGAATAATAAATGAATCAAATGAAATTTCCAACCTGTTCTCGTCTCTGAATTGAAATCAAAGAACACAACAAACACTTAGTTACTTACTTTTTACTACACATAAATTTTGTAGATCCGGATACGAGCAATATTTACTGTTTCAGAGTACCTATACTCATATCACAGACACACACTTTCAATGCTGACCTTTTCTGTTTAATATTTTTAAAATAATATACTTACTGGTCATGTCTAATTACTCCCTTAATTTATTGATTGACCTTGCCCAGTTCCATTAGATTTCAGTTTGTCAAATGCAGGAAAACAAGTATCTATTTAATAATTTCAATTGCAACATATAAAAGGAATTGGTATATATATATCGACATATAGCACGGTGTATATGTGTACCTGTACTCTATAGCGTGCAATAAAGGGGATATGACCTTGGCAGTCGAACCCTATATTTAAAAAAAAAAATTGCAACATAGTGATATCTTTTATTAAAGCAACCTGCGTTTATTTTACAAATGAAAATCAATAATATATTTTTAAATTATTATTACATAATGGTGAATATGTTCAAGTTGCCAATTTGATATTATTGATTGTATATTAATGTCATCAATCATCATGACTAAACCATTTGCCAAAGTACCAAGACCATGTTCTGTTTCCATAAACTGGGATTCCACCTTTCTGGAATGTTTGCACGCTGATTGTATGACAATTGAACAATTTTGTTTCTGCTAACCTTTTAATATCGTTTCAGTCTGAATGTAGTGTTATGTAAAGCACTGTTTAATATAAATGCAAATTCTATCAATGGAATTCAAATCGGGATGATATGGCGGAAGTTGCAAAACGGAATGTCCATGAGCTACCATTACAGAATCAAAAGTGTACTTTTTTGAATCAGATTGAGATCTGTATCCTTTTATTACTTCATACAACTCCAGTTTGGTCCTTTTTTTTGTATAGAGAACATTTTAAAAGTGTATTATGGTAAGCTGTGTTGTCCATAACGACACTCATGTTTTTCGTATATTGTTGTCTTCTAGATCCTCACCCGTTCGTTTCAGGAGAAAACCGCTGAATGTGCATTGTGTGTGCAGTTAATTACTGGTTGTTATTAATTGGGATAGACTATTGAGCCCGACAACGTTGAAAGGTCTCCTACCTCCCTGGCGGTACGTCGGACACGGGCAGATCCATACCTGTAGGTGGTGGTCTTTGTCGGGAGTTGAGTGAAGACTTCCTTCACCCACGGGAGCCAGGTCCGGATCGATCGACGTTGGGAAATCTCTTCAACGCATGGAGAACACGTTGTTCCTGTAGAGATGACTAGTCTTTTGTTTGTACCGAGATGGACGTGGAAAATGCCTCCCATTGTGATCTCAGTTGGAGTTACGTTACGGTAGTAAGTGCTCTGGGTCAATTTAAGGGCGCGCAAGGGGCCTTCTGATCGGTAGCAGTGGTACTTATTCATTCAACCCAGCACACTTTGAAGGAAGAAATCTGATAACAATAATTGCTAAAGCTAATCAAGTTCAATTAATAATGAGCACAAATTATTCTTCCTTTACTATACAGTGAACTAAAAGATTGATTTAGTTTTTCATTTAGAATTCTATCAAATTGGCCGACTAAAACCCTTTAAGTAATAAAAGAACGCCTGAACTTTTCAAGTAATATAGCTAGAACACTTTTTTGTTATAAATATTTAATGGAAATCCAGTTCATTTCCATTAACGTTCTCATATTTACCTCCTACGCAGATTAAATTAATCAATTTTATATTATTATACCAAATAAAAACGCCAATGGTAAAGTAAAAATATGGAGCCTCTCTCTAAATACGTTTGCTTCGATATATCGTGCGCTTTGCCTAATGGTAGTGCTTTCGGCTACATATGATATTGATGATCTGCAATAATAATAAACGATAAACTCTAATAATTCAAAATCCTGAAGATTTATTGGCGCTCATAAATAAAATAATCGCGTTTTAAGCCGTGGTATAATAATACACATTACATATTTTCCAGCGGAGGCCCGGCTTTGCTTTTAATTGATATCGTCACGTTAGTGCCCATTAGAATTGTACAAAGCTAATGATTTACAAGAGAGCTGGGCTTTATTTGATGAAATCATTGAGTACATAAATCTCTTTTAATAACTTCACAGGTTTGCAACTGCCACAAAACGATAAGTTGAAAATGTGCCGTTTAATAATCTTTCATGCGTATATAGACTTTTAAATGGAATGGTTGAGCCAGTTTTATTAACGCTATGTAAAAGAACGCGCTGTACGTTAGAAAACGTTTTCAGTATTTAAGTTTGTGATCGCTTAAAGCGACACTTTGGAATCTTTGAACTTCTCGTCATATGCAACGGCTTTATACTCAAACAATAACTTTGTGCATTGCGCCTTACAAAAAGCACGATATTGCAGTACGGTCTACTTAGTTGCCCTCGGAGCTATTTAACTTCACACAATTTTGTCTTTCAATACCACTTCCAGAACTACGAATTTACCAGAATTAAGGGTACTTAGGTCTTTCGGAACGCGGACATCTCCGAAAAATGTACCACGCGTTTTACTTCCATTCCTATTTTCTTGCCATCCTCCGCAACTGTATTTGGGACATTTCACGACCCGAATAAATTATTCAGTTCCTTTGTAATCCTTGTTGTAGGAAACTAATAAAAAAAGTTGTACTCCTCCCGGCACGTATTAAACTCTCACTATTTTTGTTTCGACGTAATAAAAAGCGTACGAGTCATCTTTATGGCGATCACATTTGGCTCTTTCCTTTGATTTAATTTTATTCTCCATTGACCTATATTTCCTGTGTTTCTTTAATATAATTCTTAGGGATACTGTTGACGTGACCAGGTTCCCAAATACCAAATTTCTCAGTTCAGTTTAACTATTTTTTGTAATCCTTATAGATTTTATTGATATTGTTTACAGCGTATGAGGGTTTATTTTATTCAGAAGGAAATCCATATTGAAAATATTTGTCATATAAAAGTTCCAGGCAGTATATTATCGTTTTCCAATACAGATTACGTAACTAAATTAACCCTCGACAAACGTTCGTCCTATTTCAATCACTCTTTCACACAAGCGCAATCTGATGAGAGAACCTTGCCCATCGAGCCCTGCCCTGCCACACTATTATACTACAGGCTGATTAGTTCAACATTATTAGCAATTGTTCACTTTCATTAAGAACTGGCAATATTTCCATTGTAAGTATTGTAAGAACATATCAAATTGACTGCGCACACTTGAATGATTCTAAGGGGCGATACGATAAGAATTAAGCAATATAACTCAAGATGAACTTGAACGTGTATTTGAAAATATGAAGCGGCTGTTTAATTTGTGCCTGAAAATGAATGGTGTCCTTTTTGAGCATCTTTTGTGACATTGAAATAAATAGTAGATTATATTTCGTGTTTCTCTAAATACTACTTCATTCGCCCTGCCAATATTCACTACTAACTTACCTAGGGGAAATAAATCAGGGTTACCACCGGTGTATCTTTAGTTGTCATCACGTGTGGGTCACTGATTAAATGAAATATCCGTATTTTGATAATGTAAAATTTGGAAAAAGTTACTTTAAATAGTAAGATAAATGTCCCAGAAGTATAGTATTTCTTTGATTTAATCTTATAAATGAAAACTAATTTTTTTTATAACGCAACATATATGTGATTGATTTTATTTATACTGTGTATTTAAGCAACCCTTGTTATAAGGGAAGTACCTTTATGTTCAAATATTTTGAGTTCTTTTTCTTCTTGGAGTGGTTTCTCTCTTTCCTTGTGATGTTCATGGCTGTGCTCCATTAAAGCGCTTTACGGATTGGTATTTGCCACTAATCATTACGCAATGTTAGATGAGTATTCAGCATTTTTCTTAATATATTTTTTAGAGCTTTATCGTCCCTCAACCTTTTCTCTTTTTTTTTGATTACATTTTACGTTATTTTCTACCTAGATAATCAGCCCTGTGATGTATCACTAACGTTAAACGTAACGTGCATGTTATATTATGCTTTTTATACGCGATTGTACGAGCAATTTGGTTAGTTAGTGTATGTTGAATTATTGCTTCCTATTGAGTATTAATTACGGCTTAATATCTGATTACCGATTGTCAGACATTAGCATTACTTTCGCAATATTTTATGTGCCGCGCTATTAACTACCTCTCTCGTTTTTTTTGTTTGTTTGTGTTGTTATATATTTCAGATTGGCAGAACGCGCCCTTTTGAGCTAAAAAGGTTGCGACCTGAAGTTCAAAGGTGATTTTTTTTATTTTCGACGACTCCTTAATATAAGGTTTGAATACGTACTGGTTTTCTATACAATGGAATTGTAATTACTACCTTTGTTTTATATTCACTTAACAATTATAGCTCCGTTGTTGTAAAAACCATTTGATTTACTTGGAAGAATTTATGCTTTGATAGGTACGTTTATCTTTAGGGTAATTTCTAAAAATAATTATAATAACAAATGATGCTGATGCATGTAAATGAGTCCCGTTTCATAATTTTCAAATTAAGCAGCAATGCGCGCCATCGATTTCCATTGTTAAAAAGTAAAGCGTGCGCTAACGGAGAAGAAAAAGAAAATAGAGTAACTATCCATTAATCAAACTTAAGCTCAACGTTTTAGCTTGTTTTCGCGAGACAAAAAGAAGTGCAAATCTTTTTTAACATTAAAGTTCAAGTTTTTAAATTCAAACGTTCGCTTCTTACTTTTCAGAGCGGTTAACGCGAAATTATTCTGCGGCTCCAATATACAAGAGACTGTAGATTCTACTATTACGCTTATACGTACAGAATAGAAATGGAAAGGGCGTAAGGACCGTAAAACTACGACCAAGGAAAAGGAAATGAGGAAAGATGCGGAAGCGGCACGTATAAATGAAATAGTTCGCTCAACGCCAACACCGCAACCTGGGAGACAATCGATTCTGAATAAATTTTAGGCTGGAGGACCCACAACAAGCTTCCAGAATTATTAATTTCGCCCCTTCGTTTTATAAGAAAGCCGCGGCATTAATCATAATTATGCGGCATAAATTTTAATCGTCACATGCTTATAGACTCACAAGGCTTGTTTAGAATGCGTCGTCGGTGTATTTTAACTGTAACGGGATTATGCAAATGACTAATGAAGGCATTACGAAATCTTTAGACTGCAACACTGCATACGGTAATTACCGAATGTTGGGAAGACGGCAATGATTAAGCAAGCAACTGTAGTTTTCGTATTCTCGCCTTTGGAAATAGGTTACAATTACCATATTAAGCATATGCTCCAATATAAATTATACCTTTCGGGGATTTTGCTCGTTGAAATTATCCTCGCGCGTTGTAATTCGCGTAAGTATTTTTTAAACGAACTTTTAACTCAAAAAAAGCTCGGCTTTATTAGTTTTGGTTAATGGCACAGCCGTCTGGCATTTAAAATTGAATTAAGCGATAAACCCTAACCCTAAAATCGTTTTCGAATGTGCCTTTGCTGTTTATTTAAAGATAAAAGGTCTTAATTTCCCTCTTGAAAGTATATTGTGACGTGTCGTGATGCATCGCTCCTTTTCAGATAAACAAAGGATGTCCTACTATCTGCTGATTACAAAGTAACACATCGTTAGGAGCAATTATTGTTGTAAGCGTGGGTGGAAACGTTGCTTGCAACCATTATTAGGACTTGCACGATACCGTACGAGTGGGTTTTGGTATCTCTGCGGTGTGAATTTTTCTTTATTCAGACTTCAGAGTTAAGTCCTTGTTACCGTGTCTCAAACAAGCTTACATTGTATCTTCTACATAACTTACACTGTACAACACCGATTTTTATAATGGGACGAGGTATATAACTTGAATAACCTTAAAAAGAATTTATAACGAAGAAGAACGGATATCAGTTTCAGAAAATCCAATAAATTTGTTCACTCGTTTAGATAAAGTGGAGAAGAATTATATAACGTAGTCATATCATGCTCTTCCAACCCTTTACATTTAAAGGTGATATTCGTGTCATCAGCTCCTAAATGGGTTCCAAACTTTGTTGAAGTATGAGAATGGATCCGAGAGAGATTAAGGCTAAAACTTCACATTAATTGTGGATACTTTTTGCTTACGTTTTGCACGTTTTCGGTTGACATTTTCTTTATAATTAAGCGTCTTGCCGTCTTCATTTCTGGCGATTTTACAGTCCTTGGAGTATGATTGAATCATATTTAAAAACGCGATTCGAAAAATTACATTTTCGAAGCATTCATCTGTGAAATTTCGGTTCTTTTTTCTGACAACCGTAGATTGGATTGCCAGTACTGTGAGTGTTTTAAATTTATATCTAATCATCGCCATATAAGCGTCTCGTCTTGTAAACCATGGCCGTCTTTAACATATATACAGGTAGCTCTGACGGGGCGCCAACCGTAGCGTGAGTTAGACGACTGATATCGCCCCCCCCCGATAAACACGACTTAACAGTCGGGCGTCTCTTATCGTGTTGTAACGCGGACTACGAAGTCGTTGCGTCTCTTAATCGTGTTGTTAACGCGACTACGAGTCGTGCGTCTCTTAGTCGTGTGTTTAGCTATTGACAGTCGGGCGACTTTTACTCTTGTTTTAGCTGTTGTTGTTCAGTTTAAGTTGCAGTTTAGTTTAACTTACAAGTGCGTGCGTAACCCTCAAAAAGTGTTTATTCATATTTTAGCTATACAATACGTAAGTTTAGTTGTTAGCCAATAAATAACTACTAATATTTGGTTACGTGAAGCTTTTAAATTATTTCATGACTAACATTAACAATGTACGAGCTAACGAGATACGAACTGAGACATTCAAGGGTCATTACAAAAAAATTATAGTACGGGTGGTCTGATATTGACCCACAGCCCAACGGTTATTGTTCAATCACGAGACCTCTTTACTAAAATCATGGACGAGCTCACGTGATGGGATCTTGCCAAAAACCGGATTAGCCGATGCCGTGGTGAATTTTGGGCCAATGGCCTTTAAATGTGTCACTTGCATGTTAGGAGTATTTTATGTTCATACTGGACACTTGCTGCCGTAGGTATAGGCCGGTTCAACCACTAGAACAATACTTGCAAATTTTAAACGTGTTCCTTATTGCTTTATTTTGTTACTAAAAAAAATATTGACCGTTAGCATATCTGTTAAAATACTGCTAGGAAGCGTTGATTTACGCTATCGACGAATTATTTCGAAAAACTCAAATGCAACTATATGTATTACTTTGCGTCATTAAAAACAGGGGAACAAAGCATTAGCTAGCTAGTGAAAACCCGCATTCCAATATCACTTCCGGTTATACCGAAGTAGATTTGCCACCTTTCTTTATTTTAAATGTACAAAGACTACTATTTTTGATAGGCTTAAGTTCAAGCTATCCAAAAAAAATATTTTTTTATATAGAGTGATTTATATATAGTGAGACGTTAGTCTGGTAAACTAAAAAAACTTAATCTTTCAAAGTTACTCGTTTAAGGGGTCCCTACTATGTCATCATAGTACCATTTAATTTAAATTACATTAAGCACTTTAATTATTCAAGAAAAACCTATTGTCCAGCGTCGTCTTTTGGGAGCCTCCCATATCTTCGCGAGCGAGGGCCGGCAGGAAAAAAGATACCTTGTATATATGGCACTCGTTTAATACGCCAAAATTTGTATTTGGTGCCCCCGATTTCCTGTTGACACGATGAGTTGATAGCTACTGCGCAGTCGTTCGAATTGAATTTATAAGTCACGCAATCCCAAAGTTGTTTTGTGTTTGTTGTTTTTATTGACGAGTATGTAATTTTTTTAGTGTTCATTATGATGGAGAAAGAGACGACGAGATTGCAGAAAGATATGTTTGAATTTTTAAGTAAACAGGGAGTTGACCCTTGCCAATTAGAAAATATGAGGGTTTAATGAGGAAGGTCATTAATATTGTAATCAACTGGCCGCATTTTAACTTTTGGTACTCATATACATAGACTACATAGAGACTTCATATAGGAGTCCATTTTGCATGAAAAATATACTCTTGTATCTCTTCCAATGTTGAGGACAAAACAAATAATGTATTTTAAATGGGATGATTTATGTACTATGGTATGTACAGGGTGTCCCTAAAGGTCTGTACAACGCGCTACCAGGAGGTTTCTTTGTACATCAAAATAGGACGCATTTAACCCAAACTTACCTCTATCCAAAGTTTGCCTTCCGGTAAGGCGCATCTACCGCCAAGATCAAAAAAACAAATCGTTATTTTTTTATCGGAAAATGGTTTTGCCGATTAAAATTGAAATTCGATGTGAATGTCTAATGATATAAAAAGGGTCTTGTGAATCATCGTTTTGATTGTGTTTGCTATGTAGGTGGTAAAATAACTGGACCATCCACATCTGAAGAGGTCCTTAAAACTTTTTAACATACTATTTTGACGGTCTGAATTTTTAGACCACTGTAGACAGTTACTCTGCAAGCATTGTTTGTCTCTTATGAATATCCTATTCGTGATTGGTTACGAAAAAAAAAAAAATTAGGCAGATAATGGCATGCCACCATACATCACTCTCTTACTCAAAAAATTCACGAAGATGGCTGGGTAAACCTTGGAGTGGCGAACGTGTGTGTTCTTAATCTGAAACAAATTTACCGTTTGGCTTGAAGACTTAAATCATTGTGTGAGAAATTGTAATATGGCCTTTCAATACGTAACGGCAGAGTTAACTGATTGCTATTATGTGTTTGGATACGTCGTGGAAATGGTCGCCAATGCGTTAGAGTATACTCACAGTTTCCAAATTCGTCATAGCCTAACTTCTTGCTTTGCACTTATGGTTTTTGAGGAACAATCGCATGTATGGTGCATGCCATTCATCATGCCTAAATTTTTTTTTTTTTCGTAAACCATCACCAATAGCGATATTCATCAAGAGACAAAAAATGCTTGCAAGTAAACTGTCTATCAGTGTCTAAAAATTCAGAGCCGTCAAAAAAGTAGGTAGTTAAAAAGTTTTAGACCTCTTCAGATGTGGATGGTCAGTATTTTACCACCTACATAGCAACTACAATCAATACGATGATATCACAAAGACCCTTTTTACATTAGACATTCACATCCCGACTTTCATTTTAATCGGCAAAACCATTTTCCGATAAAATAAAAATAACGATTTGTTTTTTGAATCTTTGGCGGTAGATAGCGCCTTAACGAAGCACTTTTGGATAGAGGTAAGTAGGGTTAAATCGTCCTATTTTGATACCAAGAACCCCTGGTAGCGCGTTGTACAGACCTTTTAGGAACACCCTGTATATTAGAAATCATCGATTGAATAAAGGTACAATATTTACTTGGCTTGAACCAGTTTAGAATTGACAAGTCACAAAGTGGACATTTACATTGAAACGTAAATTTTCAAATCAGCCGAAAAGCAATTTTATGCCTCATTTACATTCAATTTGATAACGAAAGCAGCTTATAAATTGCCAGATTGTATGCAACCGTTTACATTGAAATGTAAAGAGCACTTATGTTGTTATAGATTACACCTAAACTACTAAAAGACATGAAAGAGAAGGACCTGAAGGAATTCTTACCAAAATATGCTCACAGAGTCCGCCGTAGAGACTTATGTATAGTTTAAAGTAATCGGGAGCCGAGAAAAGAAAACTGATACGGGATTTACAACAAAAAAATGAGAAAATTTGGCTTCAGAAGAGTAACAATACCGGGTAAAATCGAAGAAAAGAATCGAAAGAGATTTAATTGGGTTGGGTTATGTTTGGGACGGAAAACGAAGCCAAACAAGTAAAGGAATCAACTTGGGGGTGGTAATAAGAAAATCTATGTACCGATCAATGCGGGAAAATCTTTTCATACCTCCAAAAGGCGCATCGGGCTATTTTTCCGCGAATGGTAAATGTAAAATTTAAAAATAGGATGATTACGATGTGGACTTTCCAATTCGTGTCACGAATCAGTTGCGGACGCCGCAACTGTTGATTCAATTCTGAAGGAGACAGCTTTTGCAAAAATTGCGGCTTTATTTGTCGACGAAACCAAAAAGAAACTCCCAGCAAGTCCACCGAATACCGAACATCTTAATTGTACCATAACTTTGATGATTGTGAAGTTGATTTTTTGAAAGTGTGATAGGTGTGGTATTAAACTTAGTATTGCAATTCCTGTTTTGAATCAAACGATGAAAGTGATAATATCACCACATGAATTAAGTCAGTCACGGAATTACGTTACTCAACTATGACATCAGAAAAATTGTGCCGATGACTTTCAATTGAAAACACCCGCAAGTGATGGTGAGTTATTACAGTACGAATACTTCATATAACTCCACAATAAATAATTATGATTAGCAACTCGCTTTTCCAAATTTGGTTTCTGTATTCATAAATAATCGTATAAGCGAATTAAAGTTCTGATTGACACAATCAACTATTAAAAAAGATTTATTTTCGAAAACTAAAACTAATGGACAGTTATTACGAATAGCAATTAACTTTTGACACATAATAAAAGGCCCTGCAAATAGGGGTACATTTACTTAAATAGTATAAAAGAGTAAAGTCTGCATAATTAACACTGAGTAATATTAGTACGTGGTTTGAGGTTATTACTAGCTTACTAGCTAGCGTATTTCAAAAAGCAGGTAAGATTTCGGAAAGTCTTTTCATCCTCTTTTGAATCATTGGTAATAACTTCTTACATTTTAACGGGGGGTGTAGATATTCGTAAAATTCTGAAAACGTTCCGAGGTATGGTCAATACCTATCTATGAAATGGTACATTCAAAAAATACCAACATGATCTCCGTACAAAAATGTTACCAATGATTCAAAAGAGGATGAAAAGACTTTTCGAAATCTGCCCTGCTTTTTGAAATTCGCTTAGTATTTTAGGAATTACAAGGTATTAAATTTGGCTGAGAAATGCGCTTGTAACGATTATACAACTCCATGTACATATATGTATCCTATAGACGTTTTTTTCGTCCTCTGCTCTGTAAACACACGTACATTTTAATCTTTCATTCGTTATTAGTTCCTTTGCTTAAATTGTGTTGGGAATAATATTATTGATTTTAGGTTCATTAAATAATGGTTCATAAGTAGTTAACCTTAACACTACTCCACTTTTTTATAGATTTCAATTTTGATGCGTTTGAAAAGGAACCAACATGCGCAACAGACATTACACTTCTTATAAATTCAATCTTAGATGGAAGTGGTGACCACAACAAAACTTCCTCACAACCAACTAACTCTACTAACTATTCTTGTGTGGTAATTGGCGATACTCCTACCAATCTAGATCCGAGTCTAGATCTCTCAGAATGTCAATATTTTCCGCAGACGTTTAAAGAAGTGTTACGAATTTTACAAAAATCAGTTGATCTCGAAACATCATATACATTTACTGTTTTCAGAGATGAAATTTTTGAGTGTTGTGTAAGGGCCATGAGACGACCGACATTTTCACCATATAAAAAAATGTTCGTGAAATTTAGCGATATTGAGGGACTGTCGGAAGGGGCCATTGACGATGGAGGGCCAACGAGGGAGCTTTTTCGGCTTGTTTTAACTTACATTAAAGATAGTCCAATGTTTGTCGGTAACCGCAAAAAACTATCACTTAACGCAGTTGCTTTGGAAAACAAGCATTATTTCGAAGCAGGCCGGATCATAGCTTTATCGCTAATACACGGAGGCCCTGCCCCACATTTTGTTTCGGATTTCCTCTTTAGTTTGATAGTCGGAGATGAGAATACAAAACCCACATTTGAAGATGTAGAAGAGGATGTCAGATCGACCCTAATACAACTAAAAAATTGTGATTGTCTTTCCGATGCACAGAATATAGTTACGGACAACAATATATTTTCGACTGCGGGATATAGTTTTATTTTCAAGATTGAAGAGATACCAAAAGTTTTAGAGGGTGAGTAACTAAACTGGACTGAATATAAGAACGTCATATTCATAATATTACCTTTCCAGGGACGGTCACATTTTTTACTGTCACAAGAATTAGCGATGCTTTATTTCAGTTCATGGAAGGCCTCAAGACGTGCAACGTCTATGAGTATTTGACAAAATATCCTCATCTATTTAAAAGGTATATGTGCAATGACATAATAGCAATTACAGCAGAAGATCTGGATAACTTGTTTGAAGTATCATATTCCGCCATCGGTTCAAATACACGAAAAGTCGAAAACAAGGTTATTACCTATTTTCGGGATTTCCTGCTTGACTGTGAAGGTATAAAAAATCGTCTAAAGCAAGTTATTAATTTTTTGTAATTTTCAGGTAATAACTCTCAAGATATATCTAGTACCTGCTCCCATGGAAAGGTGTCAGTAACAGATGTTATGGTATTTGCCACAGGTGCAGACCATATTCCTCCATTAGGCTTTCGAACAAAGCCGCAAATAGAATTTTTGCACGGCGATTCAAGTATTTACCCAAAAGCAAATACATGTTCTCTGACGCTTCAATTGCCAGTTGCACATACGAAATACGAAGAATTTACAAATGCTTTGAATTTCTCAATTGCCAATTGCAATTCTTTTGGGTTCTCGTAGTTTGTAAGTTATCCATATTCTGAATGCACAGTTGCCTTTTTGTAACTTTATGTTTATTGTTGAGTTTTGTCAGCTTCATTTTTATTAAAACTGCGAATTCTAATATGTTTTACTTAGAAGGTTTATTTTGTTTCAATAAACGTAACGGCTAAATTGCAATGATTTATTTAACCCATTTCCACGAAGCTATACATAGAATTAAGCATGAAATGAAAAGATTATAAGCACTTAAGTAATATGACTGCTGTTTTTTCTAAATTATCTAAAAACTAAACTAAAAATTAATGCAAATGTAGTTCTTCCAGCATTTTAATAATTTCCGTCCTTAGTTCACAATACTTATTTATTGCTAAGTAAGTACTATCCGATGCACCAAGATTTTTTTCTCTACTTATGACATCGCATAGCTCAAATACAGTTTCATCACGACATGATCTGTTCACAACTTCGCACAGATTTGCACAATTTTCGATGTAATTCTCTTCAACAGGATTTAGAAAATTGGTACCGCCATATAAAGCAGGAAAATCATACATCATATCGGGGCGACCGCTTGGTGAAATGCTGTTGCGTGTTTTACGGATCACGTGGTTGTTCCACTCTTGAGCAAATTCATTTAGTTCTACCTACAATTAAAAAAATGTCTTTGTGAATAAAAATGTCACGCGATACGAGACATCTCTTCTTGTCTCGAAGCCGTTTGTGCCGTCTCGGCAACATGTTGTGTCAAACTTCGAAACAAGGCTTTATCTCGTCTAAAGCTCCTATCAGTTGTCTGTAATCTTTTTTACCATCAACTGACAGGAAAACGGTGTTCTATCGGTTGACGGTAAAAAAATTAGTGACAGGAGCCAAACTTTACAATAAGTTCACATAGAAAGGGACAGATTTCGTAAAATTTTTAGAAGCCAATCAAGAACATGTCAAACATAATTTTTAAATGCATACATTTTTGGTAACCTCACTGGTTTCGCATTTAACACACCTTATCGCCTATTCTATGCGACCTTACTGTAAATTACCTATATACCTGTATTAGATCCATGAAACAATACTGGAGAAGTGACATCGATTAAAGTACCATTAAACATTCCGTCATCCTTAAGATGTTCAAAACAGTTCATTCAGTACTGACTATGTTGTCTTCTGAGCAAACCCCACCAAGCCTCGATTCTCTGATTTGCTTGGCTTGTACCGTATAAAAATGGTGGCAATACATTACCATTTTGAACATTATGCATTGCTTCATGAAAATATTCTTGCACATGTTTAACAAGTCCATTTTCGGTGCCCATATCCGTCCTTATACTTTGTGGATAACCCTTTATATTGGTTACGGTATCCAGAAAATAGCTACATATAATTCTGGGATTATTGTTGGAATATGCTGCTCTAAGCCATAGTATTTTGCGGGAAAATCCGTCAATGCATCCACTTATGCATACCCCATATGGCTTTAATTTGTCATATCCGTCAATATGCCGCATATAATTCGGGCCTTTGTTATAGTAATGTCTTCTTCTTAGTCTTTTCCTTCGACGCACCAACATACCTTCAGGATCCAATATATGCATTATTTGCCGAATAGATGACTGCTTTACTGTCATTCCATTTCGAATGCATCTTCGATAAATCCACTTATACCCAGGCATTTGTCCACTTCCAAGCAAATGTTCTTGCAGAAAACTGCGAACTATCTCTATAGGGGTATACATCTTTCGGCGAAACAGACCCATCGTCTTGAGCCGGCGTTTCAGTGTCCTTGGACTGATATCTTCATCATGTGTTAAGAGATATAAAAGTATTTCGTTCTGCTGCAACCCTAGGTTAAAGTAATGACGAATTAGTCTGTTTAAACGTTCATTGTCAGCATTCATATTTCCTACAAACGAAAGGCACCAAAATTGATGTAATTACTCGGGTTACGCACGCACTTGAGTTAAACTAAACTGCAACTTAACTGAACTAACAACAGACTAAACAAGACTAAAAGTCGCCCGACTGTCAATAGCTAAACAACACGACTAAGAGACGGACGACTCGTAGTCGCGTTACAACACGATTAAGAGACGCACGACTCGTAGTCGCGTTACAACACGATTAAGAGACGCACGACTCGTAGTCGCGTTACAACACGATTAAGAGACGCACGACTCGTAGTCGCGTTACAACACGAGTTGAGAGACGCACGACTGTTAAGTCGGTGTTGTATCGCGGACTATCAGTCGTTCTTAATAACTTTCACGCTACGGGTGGCCCGTCAAATTACTATCGATAAAATTAATGATATGATATTTTCCTTCTATGTATACAGTTTGATATAACAAGTAAACAAAATTCACAGATTTCGCAATCCTTGCAACCATCAGAGACATTGGAAATGATAACCGTATAACCTATAAGGTCATAAATAACCCTTCACACGGAATAAACGTAAACTTTCTGAATAGTAAGCGGCGTAAGTCGTAACATGCTTGTAATATATCACGGGCGATGTGCGAAAATTTTCAATTCTAATTAACAAAACCCCTGCGCACTGTTAAGTAAGTACCGTATCGACAGTATCCGCGACTTTTCCTGAATCTACCGATTGCAGTCGAGTACGGTACAATCAACACTAGACGCGACACCACTGCCTTTTTTTCTACTCGGCAAACCTGGTAAATTCATACCCATACAAGACATAAGCATTT
>NW_022170596.1:43282147-43351885 GCF_008802855.1 Photinus pyralis | reverse complement strand
GCAGTGGCGGATTTATCTTTGTTGAGGCCCAAAGCGCATGTTAGTGAGAAGGCCCTATAGTTTAGGGTAAATACAAAACATCAGATAAAAAAAATTTATTAAATTTAAAATAAGAAAACAACCTAATTTAAATTTAATTACACGTAGTTATTATATTATAACGACACTTTTCGGGCTTTTTCTCTAGCAAACTTGTCTATAATATTGTTATAATCTAAGTTTTGAACAACATCATTTTCAATAAACATAAGAGACAAGCTACTCAAATGTTGCTGACTTAATGAATTGCGCAAATAATTTTTTACCCTTTTTAGGGTTGAGAAGGATCTTTCGCCCGTTGCATTACAAATAGGGATAGTTAAAAAAATCTTTAAAATTGTCTCCACGTTAGGAAAAGTTGACTTTAGACCATCTACTATTGCTTCGTACATTAGTCTTGGATCTGTAATTTTTTCCTCCCAGGTGTATTTAAGAAATTGTTTTAGCTCTTCTTTAAAGTTTTCGACGTCGATATCTTCAGAATAACGTGTCATCAAATTACGTACTCTAGTTTCAAAATCTTCTTTATCCATGTTTTGTTCGAAGAACACGCTAAAATCTGCAAGGACTTCGTTATATGCCGTTGATCTTCTATTTATTTCAGCGATAAGAACATCACACACGACATTATGCACTGTCACAATAAAACCTTGTCTGCCCACTAAACACGTATCATTAGTTCTTGACTCGTCAAATTGCAATTTACGTTTTTTTACACGACGATCAGTATCTTCATCAGGAAATACATGATTCTCCGTTAATAAATCGGCACATTGTTCGATATCTTCAAACCCACATGTTCGGATATCTAAAATGTAATTAGACAAGGATTTTAGTAGTTTAGCTCCTTGTAAAATGTTTATGTCCTCCTTTTGAAGAGATTTGCTAGTGCTATTTATACGCGAAAGTAATTGATCCCACAGGATAGTCATCAAGGCATATTCATAATTATCAAAATTTTTATAAAGTGTTTTAGCCTCCAAACGGGTCACAGCCTTCTCTTTTGCACTTTCGCTAAATCTAAACAAAACCTCTTTAATGGATTTGTAGCCGAACCGTAACGCAGAAACAGCGTCTGCTCTTGCTGACCACCTTGTATCAGATAATCGTTTTAAATGAATGGATCGACTACCATTATTCTGATTATTCAAACAGTTTAATAGTTCATTCCAGCGGCGTGTCGAAGAAGCGAAAAATGTATAAACATTTTGAACGAACGCAAAATATTGCACAGCTTTTGGGCACGATTCAGCAGCCGCATTTCCTACTAAATTAAGGGAATGGCTGGCACATGGAACAAACACGGCAGATGGACAGTGACTTTTTATCCGCGTTTGCAAACCTGAGTATTTGCCCGACATATTTGCGGCGTTGTCATAAGACTGACCTCTGCATTGTGTAATACTTAGCGTAAGGCTACTAAGTGCTGACAAAATGACGTTCTCTAAATAACTGGAATCGTGCTGTTCGATTTCTAAAAATCCAAAAAACCTTTCACGAATTTTACCTTTCTCGTCCACGAATCGGAGAATAAGGGTTAACTGGTCTGTATGTGTAATGTCTGGTGTAGAATCTACAATTATAGCGAAATACGTAGCATTTTTCACGTCTGAAATCAACTTTTGTTTCACCTCGGAGCCCATAATGTTTATAAATTCGTCACACACTGCATGAGATAAATAATTCACATGGCCGCTACCAGGGTTACTATATTTTTGCAAGTGAGCCTTAAGAAATGGATCGAATTCCGCTAAGTAATCGATGCAGGTCAAAAAATTTCCTTTTCTATCTTCATTTGTTTCTCGATGGCCTCGAAACGCTAGGCCCAGGGTTGATAGCAATTTGACAGTAGCTATAATTCGTTTTAAAACTTCCCTCCAATATTGTTGCTGCTCTTCTAGCTGTTTGACCATATTACTATCAACACGTCCTAGTGCCGACGATCTTCTCTTAAACGCCAAGATGGAACGAACATGATCTAAGGAACTCTCATGTTCCTTTAGTGCCTTATTCACATTTCGCCAATCGTTATACCCGTCTTTAAGTTTGTTTTCTGAATGAGAGAATAATTTGCACACGTAGCAGTAAACACACTTGCT
Organism: Photinus pyralis; assembly: GCF_008802855.1. Lineage (NCBI taxonomy): Eukaryota > Metazoa > Arthropoda > Insecta > Coleoptera > Lampyridae > Photinus > Photinus pyralis. The sequence continues at coordinate 43,349,747 of NW_022170596.1, read as the reverse complement.
AGTTGTAGAAAATCTCAGCCATTCTCTAAATTCCTTGGTACCGTTTGCCTTTGTGGTGTAAAAATTGGAGGTACAGAAGCTTCGACTGTATTTTCTATTACGATCCACAAATTCTGACTTTAGCAAACCTACGTCACCAATATTTTGTGGTTTGTTATCGATTAAATAGTCAATGATTTTATCATCAGATATATGCGATGGCCATAAAGCAATATCTAAAGGAAAATTTACACAACTGGAGCTTTGTGTCTCTACAGAAGGAACCGGAACATCATTTCTTTGCAACGGGAATTCTTGAACAGATGCTTCCGAAGAAACCGTCAAACATTCACTCGTCGCTTCCACTGTGTCATTTACATTAATCTCACACTCGCGCGTAACGGGGAGCATTGATGAGGAGGAAGAACATGCCGTATCGGTATCGGAAATTAAAAAATTTGACAGGGATCCTCGTAATTTCTCCGCACATTGCTGCTTAGCTTTCAATTTTTTTCGTTTTTCAGCTCCAGATTCAAATTTTCTCTTCATCTTCAACATAGATAGTTCTAGAAGTATAAGAAATTAACGTCACGGTACAAGTGCAAAAATTATGCTTACGGTTACGTATTCCTTCACACAATAACTTTTCTGTAGTATAAGTAAACTTAAATAACCTAACAAGTAACAACGTTTATTTTAACTTAACTTCACTGTATTAACACAACACGTTACACGAATGCAAAAGCAACTGACTTAAAAACAGTTCTCGCACAATCGCTTGTTAGATGTAGCTGACTAAGCAGACAGACTTCAGACTTGAGACTGCAGAGTAAACTGAAAAGCGCAAATTTCTACGACATCATACCAATGCAACGGGCATCCTCAAATACGAAAAGAACAAAAGCTTGACGAATCATAAAATGCAAATAAGGTGTAACTGTAAACAAGTAACAGGTAAAATTACTCTGGAGTCTGGATAATTAATCCGTGCGGTACCCGGTACGGATCGTACCGGTTTTTTTTTGCAACAAGAGGGAAACATAACGGGGCTTAAAATATTCGATATGACTATTTTGTGGAGGCCCTTAATGAACGCGAGGCCCTAAGCGCGCGCTTCGCGCGCTTGTGCTTGAATCCGCCCTGTGGAGACGCGGAATATAATAACCCCAGGTAGTTATTTTGAGCTTTGTATTTCGCCAAAATTATCTGGAAAAGTAAACGAAACGCGTATATACACAACAAAAGTTTGCACAAGTGATAAAGTCTTTTGCGCAGTTTCAATTAAGAGGCAAAAGCATTGTAGTAGAGCTTTTCTGTCAATCAAACGAAAGCCAAATAGAAATTTCCCTCATAACGAACTCGTTAATTGTCTACGTCTCTTTCGTTCAGGATGTGGACGGTAATTTTTCTAAGTTCCAAATTCAAAATGGCTGTCAAGAATTGTATTTAATGGTTATAATTTGTTCCGCATCCGTAAACGGCAATTGTATAAACAAACTGTTTCCAAATTAATATTCATAGGTGTGAGCTCCGCCTTTGGTTACAAAGGGGGGGCCAACTGGATCTATGCCGATGTCCCCACTTTAGCTGCACAGTTACATACTAAACGGATTTGGTGGGAACATCTTCTACAACGGTTATTTCCTCAGGTGTTACCTTTCTCTAATCCCCTATAATTACAAGCATCCTATCCTCACCTTACGTAATTGACCACTGACTTAATTTACTAAATAAACCATACGGCTAATGGTTTCTGTAATTTAAATTCGTACAGATCACCTGCCTTAGACAAAAGAGCACTTATGGTGATTAAATCAAACACTGCGACCCTTCAAAACAATAAACCAAACGTCTCTGTAACAGAAACAATCATTTTAGCTACGTCTGTAGATGCCAGTAAAATCCATATACGGCCAATTTTCAATATACGCTGCCTCGCAAGATAGGCCTGTCAGAATATTAATATTTCACCCTAACAGGATGATGGATGGTGACTTTTTATTTATATTCTATACTGGACCCGCGTGCATCGTGCACAGGTAGGTACCGGGTTATTTCAATAAAATTTACTGCACGAATTATAAGCTTCCTTGTTTTCTACCTGATCGATACTAATTTTTTGGCCTTCGTTACGTGAAAAAAAGTTCAGTTCGAGCTTAAATTTAAATGATTGAAGACCCTACAAAGCTTCACAACACAATGTTGTTAGTTAGTCGAGTACTGTATAACTTTTTCCGACATCGCATGTGAATTAGTTACAATCGATTACTCGTCAATTTTTTTTTATTTAACCATGTCGGATGTTAATTTGGCACTAAATTAATTGAATTAATAACTTGGTCGCATTGTACAAGTTTTGCGCAGCGTTAATGAATTAGATACCGTCAAAAGCGGTGTCATGAAAGTCGTCTCCTCTCCTATTTATATAACACACCATATGTATTTGTCTTTTATGTATTATATGGCAGACGACGGATATGTAAAAGACCCCAATTACGAATTAGGGTGGAAAGCCGAAAGAGGTTTCAAGACGATGAAAAATAAATGGAAACAGTGGCATATTCTCATATATCTATAAAGGTTATGAGTAAAATGCAAGAAGTATGATGGCAAGAAAAATGTTAAAACTGTTAATATTGATTATTATGAGTAACGGACAAACATAGACCATAACAGTTATCAATTAGCTAAAGCACGAGATCTCTAGGTGGCCCAGGGTCAGAGATCTCGATGGAACAAACAGACAGACGGAAAGACGATTAGCACATAAACGTTACCTCATCCTCGTTGTGTTACAATAAAAAGGTGGTGTTAGTAAGGGAAGAAAGTGCTGAGACCCAAAGTACCGAAAACTAATCACTACAGTAGGCGATATGGATGGTGCCAGATAGATTAAAAAGCTCTATTTTTTAACGAGCTTCTAGCGAGTTTATAATTTTGCGGTGTCTGTTCGTCTGTCCGTCCGTTAGCACGATATATCGAAAACGAATGGACCGATTACGGTGAAATTTTGCATGTTGAATCTTTATCAAATTGGTAGATCAGAGTTCGTGAATTGGCAATGTAGGTAAAAAAATAAGGAAGGTCCTTTTGACATATCTGTTAGTTATGAACCGAATTGCATGAAATTCTATATGCGCATAGCTCTAGCCATATAATACGCAATGCCAAAACTTGAGTGCAATCGATTCAAAATTCTCAATGCCCCTTTCCCATTTTGACCATTTATTTTTTTTATTTATGAAGGTATTTAAATGAACCTGGAATAAAAGCACATCTAAAGCCAGATTCAAAATTTGGTGCAGTGCCAACTTTCTTAATGATCAAAGTGTTTAAATGAAATTTGATACATAGGCACTTTGAATAAAACCAAATTTAACAACAGTTTCAAATGGTTTTGCGCATGCGCAGTGCCAACTTTCTTATTTATGGAGGCATTCAAATGAAATTTGATTCATAGCCACTTGGAATAAAAGCAAATGTAGCGCCATTTTCCAAATTTGGTTTTGTGTAGGATGTGCAGTGCCAACTTTCTTATTTATGGAAGCAATTAAATAAAATTTCATACATATATTTATAGCTCAGTGGTAGAGCATTGGGTTATAAATCCGGAGGTCGGGTGTTCGAACCTGGGTTGAGGTGAATTTTTCATCTGTGGCAGAGATGGAAATTACCTTAGACCAGTTCCGAGCATTCTACCGGCTACTCTGAATTAGGTTTTCCTAATTCGTAAGGTAAATACCGGAGTAGTATAGACCAACTTAAGACCTTCTGCAGAGGCACCTCTAAATAGCACTATGAGGGTCACTCTGTAATTGGGCGCATGCCTGTTGAGGGCCCAAAACAAGAGAGGGATAATAATAAATAAATAAATAAAATCAAAACTAACATCCGGTTTAAAATTTGGTTTTGCACATGCTATAGCCATACCCAGGAGCAGTTTCTATATTTGTTTAGTTTCTTAATATTTCTATTGGGATCGGTAAAAGTTGAGTATATATACATGAAAAACTCAGTGGGAGATTTAGCCCGGCTTAGCAGTTTAATAGAGAGGCTCTTTAAGTAAGAGATAAGGCAAGTGGGACAGTGGATCCTGTGGATCAATTTTAAGAAACCTGGAGTAGTCACTACGAAGACTCTCTGCTAATAAGAAGCTTGAAGTCAAAGTGAAATTTATGCAACTTTTGTTAGAAGCAGGGAGAGATTGCAAATAACAAATATGTGTTCGGAACTATTTATTTTTGTGAAAAATATTGAGTAACCTAAAGACTACGGGGTTTAGGTACAGGACATCCCTTATAAAAATTGAAGAGCACACAAAAAAGTTCGAATAGAGAAATAAAGTACTGGTAGATCCATTCGAAGAAAAATAGTTATGACAACTTTGAAATTTGAAAATTTTTGGACACCCTGTACATTCAAAAATAATTTCGTAAATGCGCAACCATCTATGATTGGCATTTGCACAAAAGGTTTTTTGATATTTATCTCCTTCATAATCGTGACTTTAAGGCGATATTTGAAGTACCTTCCACTCCAGGATATCTACTCTGATTTGTATTTTACAATTTCACCATAATATTTATCTAGGACCTTTCTCATTATAATAATACAACGGTATAATATTTACAGACAAGGTAGGGTTTCGAGATCCATCATACAAAGGTATTCAAATATGTAACAAAAAAATTCTGTCATGAAAAATTTATTATAAAAAATTATTATAAAAATATATTATGCAAAATAAGATGGATGGTAGAAAAATACAAATATATTACGTCCGCGTATACAGCAAACAAAAACCCTCGACTCATCGTGCAAGTCGATAACAAAATCGTACTTGAATTCCAAAGCCACCATCTTGCGAATGGTTAAAATATAAATTACATGTGAAAAGTTATATAGCACTCGAACTACGTACACAAGATCTTCACAATACCTATTATCTAAACACGATGTATATTAATCTCAACTGAAAGCCACCCACAGCTATAGAATGTTCCACTTTAACTACCTACGCTGCCTACGCATCAAAACTATAATACGCCACTGGATTCTATGTAACAATACCTATAATAGACACTTTTAAGCTTTTTTCTATCTTACTTAGGTAGTAAGATATAACGTCGCAAAATGTCAAACTTTTCGTTTTTACCCTGTATGTCAGAAGCAAACGTAGCTAGATTGATTCTGTTTGTGGTATTATAAGTTTCACAAAAAAGTGAAGTAAGGTCGCGAAAACCGCAAGTCTCTATCTTTAAAACAGCTGAGGTACACTGCAGTCTCAATCAAAATAGAACACACGGTACAGCTTATAGCAAAGACAATCTGTCTTGCCTGAAAATGCTGCACACTGGAAAATTTAGTAACAGGAAAAAATACATTGATACAAAGTATCATTTTGTCAAGCACTTTTATTAAAGTGGAGCGACCCACTTTATGTATTGTTCATGGAAAATCATGACGACCGATTTGCTCATCCAGTCGTTGGCACGCGTTCTAGTTCAACAGCTTCGACGATCGAGCGGATTGAAAGTCTAGAAGCCCGTGTTGTTGCGCACATTTGTCTTCTCCAAAACCAAATTTCGATCCAATCAATTTAGCCGAAAATGAGAGTACAGACAGACACTCCGACGTCAACCAGTTGATTCAGATTCCTGGTGACACAAATCGTGTACTTCAGTAAAAAAAACGGACTGTTAATTTAATACCATAATGGAAATTCAGCAATGCGAACGGAAAAACAAAAAAGTGCTTAATTGCTTATCAATTCAAAGTAATCGCAATTTTTCATACGTTTGTGTGAATATTAAAAATGGTAATTCGTTGTAAAATATTTGACACGTAAAGCACTTTAACTTTTTGTAAAAATACAACACGAAAACTCTCAAACCGTTTACCACTGCACCAACCGATAATGGGGTTATTTTTAACTTCTTTCACATATCGTACATGTATGACCATGTGCAGGTTTAGATTTTAATTAGATAGAACATGCTATATTACGTTGACGCTGACGTTTTGATAATTAATTAAATTATGATGTGAGACTTTCCACGCAAGATTAGTGATTAATTAAAGCTCTGCACGATTAAAGGCTGATGCTCTCGATTCAGTACACTATCACCAGACTTACCCTAATACTGGAACTGCACATACCTGAAACAAAAAAAAAACAGAATCTTTAAAACCAATCGACTAAACAGCTTCAAATGCGGTTATTTATCATCGTAAGTTTAAGAATGTTTATTTTGTAGATGACAGATTTCTTATTTCTTTTTAAATATATAACGATCAATCTTTATTTAACGATCGTTAATTAGATACTTTTAAGATCGATGCGTTCACAATTGTTGACAGATTAAAGTTATTTAGCGTCAATTGCGTACATTTGAATTTTCACAAATGTATTTTTAATATCATCGCCTACAGTCCACAAAATGACCATCTTTTAGTATCGCGTGCATAATTACGAATGCAAAATTGCATCGCGCCTTGGGCTTTGTCATATAGAAGTGGTTTTTAGTTTCAATATTAAAATGCGGTTGTAAATTAAAATCGCATTAGTAACCCTGCATTTGTTCTGGAGAGACGACAGAAAAAAATTTCTATAAATTGAAATAATTAATTCCGAAAACAACTTCCTTAAAAATATTTGTACATGAATAATTGAACGCACGTTGATGTTTACAGGCAGGTTTTTTGTGTAAGTAATTTGTTAAATGTACGAATAGGGTATTGATTAACGATCACGGTTCATTCCATTATTTGTAATACGAGTGATGTATATTGCAGTACTTGACACAAAGTGTTCATATTTCCCATTCCGGGGATTACTTTTTTATGCTCCCGTAATGGTGGGTAAATAAAAATTATGCGTTAAATGGTCATTAACAAAATATGAGTCAAGAGGCCCGAATGCTAATGAATGTCTAAATCGACAAAAAACTTTAACCTCATTGTTTTCAGTAACCGCATTAGCTTTTTGCAAAATAATTATTTCTATTCTATTCCAGAAGCTATACGGTTGTTGCTGATTTATTGTGCAAAAAGTTATCTCTGCGTGTATATACTGCGGTTGCAACGTGGAGGTTCGTACTACAAAATGGTAGGTATAAGATATAAATGGAGGTTAATAAATCATTATTTAAAAAACAGCTAGTATATGGCTATTTCTTTTAAATTTATATACGCGCATCTGTCAATCAATGCAAGAAATGTTAGTAGGTATTTTTAGTTCCTAATATTGAAATGGAAATAAATGGTTTCGCTTCAGCTATCCTAGAACGTTTTTGTGCACATGGCAATCGTGCCTCACTAATTATTTTCTACTTCCCACAGGCTTTCTCACGAATAATCAATTTTAGGGCCAGTTTTTTTTCAAATTAATTACATAAATTAAGGGAATATTTAACACGAACTTTGAAATGTAAAAGTGTTTTTGCAGGTAGGTACCAATTTTGTTGCCCTACAGTTACAATTTATTCGGAGTTGCTACGAGGTATAAAGTAATTATGTTTCCGAACGTAAAACGCGAGTAAAAAAATTTGTCCCAAGGACCTTTTCGAAAAAAAAAGAGTAACCGTGTGGTATTCGTGTCACATAAATTTGAACGGTCAGACGACATTGCAATAATAGACAAATTCTTATTAGGTATAATCCGATTGTGGGCTTTGCGTTGTTTCATTGTCTTTTGTTTAGCGTTATTCATTATTACGCAACGTATAGGTTGCAGTTCTTCCTAGCCGTCATGATTGGGACTGCAGGATACAATCTATATGGTGTATCGATATAAGGATTTGCACTGAATTTCGGCTTAAAGAAATACGTTTGTTGATGCACGCATTTTCAATCATACAACCATTTAGATTAGAACTAAGTATTAATTTGTGACAAATTACCAAGAGCGGGCGTTTTTAAATGTTGTAATAATCCAGGTGCAGTCGATAAAACGACTGCGCACTGCGCAACTCAAATCCAAAAATCCCGCTCCTCCCAAAACCCATGGCACATGCTCGCCCTACGTTGTGTTGTGAAACGAGTTGCTCGAGGATGCGTGTGTGTCGCTCCTAGGATCGGCCAACATAACTAAAACGCAAAAAATGAGGAGAGTGAAATTTGATTAAAAACGTTAATAACAATCAAATTGAAATTCAAAGCAGAGTTGCCCTCTCTTATTCACACGAGAATAGTTCTAGGGGCCTTAATGATTACAAGGAAGGAAAAAAGTGTTATTGAAAACCTTCCAGGATATGTACTTTGTGATTTGTATTTTACAATTACATTATAATAGTTTAGCTAGGATCTGTCTCATTATATAATACACGCGATATAACATTTGCAGATAAGGTAAGGTTTCGAGATCCATCACATAACGGTATTCAAATAACATACAAAATTCAGATGTAATGAAAAATTTATTATGCAAAATAGGATGGTAGAAAAATACAAAATATGACGTCCCCCTATAAAGTAAACAAAAACCCCCGACCCATTACGCAAGCCGAGAACAAAATCGTACTTGAATTCCAAAGCTACCTTCCTACGAATGTTTAAAATATAAACTACACGTGAAAAGTTACATAGCACTCTAACAATACCCTAAATTACCTATCTAAACACGATGTATATTAATCTCGACTGAAAGCCACCCACAGCTATAGAATCACTTTAACTACCTACGTATCAAAAACTATAATATGCCAAAGAAATATGCAGTGGCGTAACTTGTGCTTTTCTCCTTTAATTAAATGCATAAAAGCGAGATATATAAAATTCAAAAACTCCCAGGTCAAAAAGTAAAAGTATCGTACCGAGTTGGGTAAATGAAGACCCTCATCATACTACAAATGCTGTAACAAAACGGCGATAAATGATTTTTTTGTCTGGTAAAAAAGTCTTTATTCCTAACATACCACCTGAACCCAATCACAAAAGGAGCAACCTAGCATAAAATCCCCAAATAAAAGTTTGATAAGATTTTGACGTCTGACTATGAAGAACCATCTGCAATAAAAATAAGGAAGTTCATGTGATGTGACATTTTTCCGTTTTTTGGTCATAACTTCCCTATTTGTAGAGCTACAAGAAAGTTTATAACGGAAAATTAATCAGCCTCAAGTTCTGCATATTTTTTATTTTATTTTTATTTTGCCTTTATTTTTGAGTGGGCGGGGTTTCAGCCAAGGCTGCTCTACCAACCCAGCCCATTATACATTTACAAATATCCTCGCAAATATCCATGCCCGAACCCGGATTTGAACCAGGGACCAGCTTTAACTGAACTGCGCCACACGGGTCGGCTTTGCCCAGTTAAGCGACTTTGTATCTGTTACGGTTCCGCCAATCCTGTACACTGTGCAATGTGTGCACTCTGTATGTTCCATAGATACTGTAAACCGGATATTCATGGAATTTTTAGGTTCTGTAAGTGATGTACAGGGTGAGTCTGCATTCTGCATATTTAAGACATATTTTGAATAGTACAGGTTGCGATTACAAAGTTTGGGGGCCAAAAAGTTATATTTTTTTTAATGGAACACCTTGCATTTAGTTCTAAATGCTAATTCTACATACAATTCTACGTCTTTTATTTTCCTCTAGAATCTAGCTAGATGACTCCTTCAGGTAGTATATATGCAATTGTATCGGAGTTTGAGGAGGAGTATTTGCATTAATTTCCAAAGTGTTACACTTCTGAATACACAAGATTTATTAATGCTCAGGTTGCACCTGTTTGTACATTTTTAAAATGAGGCATCAATGCACTTGAGTTTTTCACTTAAAAAACAAGAAGTAGGGTAGGAGCTGAGGTAAGCAAGGGCAAGATTTCTTTACAAGAAATGTCGACAGAAATGTTTAAGAAATCAGATGTATTGTTTATCTAAGAAGGTTAGAAGGAATACATATTTCAAACTATAATTTGGTATAGCGAATTGTTTTTATTTGTTTTTATCCATTTAAAGATCTGTGTGTGTCAGGGGGGTGTCTATTGTTGTATATAATTTGCCATTTTTGGTTTAATTTTGTTACTTATCAGCACTCCCGATTTGAAAACCCTTGGTTGGTTTTGTCAACGTTCACAGTTTGAAATTTGTGCAGTAATTGTAAATTTCATCCACTTCCATTATGGCGAGTTTAAATTAAAGGATTTACTAATTATCGAACTCAAAGCTTTGAGTTGTTTCTGCATTAAATGAGCGTTATACTTTTTCGCGTGAATATAATTTTTCTTCTAACGTTATAAATTCCACAACCTATATCCTCTGGTTAAAAATAGGGGGCTAACGTGTGAGTGCCCCCAGTAATGTAATGTCGCGTGAGAGTATTTTCTCCTTTTTGCTTAATTTATATGTATTTATTTAATTTATATGATTATCTCATTTACTTTTCCATATTTCATTTTAATGAATACAGATGTGCTGGAAATTCTACTATTAATATTAGGTTACCGGAATGATTTATCTGCATTTACATCTAATGAGATTTGGCAGGTGATCGCCCCCTCCCGTTTGCGTTAGTAATTTTATTACTCAATTATGCCCATTTCATTTTTCATATTTACACCGCCGCTTTCAATTATTAAATTAGCAGTTTCCATTTTTATCACTCCATTTACGGTAGCAACAACGTGGAGAATTTTTTTAATTAATGCAAATGTGGAAATAAAGAGTGCATGCCGGAAATGTAGCCGTTTGGTTTTGCGTGTAAAAGCAAGTGCCAAGAATAAAAAGAACGAAATGCCGAGTAAAAGCTCAAATTCATAAATTATGGCGTATTAATTTGTATTCATTAATTTATATTTCCGTGAACGCAGACTTCTCTAGATTTTTTCACCTCGTAGAAGCATAAATTTGGCAATTAACTTCATACTTTCTTTGAAGGTTATTTATAAGAATCAGATGGGCTTTAAGTAGCCTGATTATTTATTCTACTAAATTTGACAGGCGAGTCTAAAATTTATAATACAATTAATTCTATTTTTATGAATCTTTAATCTTACTTCGTCGCGATTTATGTGCTACATATAGGAACCCCAAAATTTACAGAACACTTTTGATGTAATTAAGAGCATTCCGGATGTGTTGCCGGATTAATATTCTCGGAATCGTCACGAATGCCAAAACTAAAGTAACGCCACCCGCTCTAAATTGGTCATTATTCTTATACGAATATAAATAGGTAGGTCTTACTTTGATAAGTTGGTCTAATTCATCAAATAGAAAACCTCTAAAACAATTTGAACAGGTAGGAAGGTAGCAATTCCACCGTAGCCGTAATGATTTATTATTACTCAACCTGAGAAATTTGCTACCATTACTAGGTGAACCTAAAAGGAGTTGTAGATGTTGCTCGCGTAGAACTTTCAAGTGAACTTTTCTAACGATGAATTTTGTTTGCGCGGAATGTATAAATTTTGCGTGCTCTGAATGGGAACAGAAAATTATTTGTTTAAGAGAACGTGCAGAAAGTATTTGCGATTTTTATTCAGTTTTACATTAATTATTATATTTTTAATTTGAGCGAAAACGTATGATCACATAAAGAGCTTTATTAGTTTGCCTTTGTGGTGCACGACTGTATTTAATTAATATTTATCCTATAATCACAAATTGCAGGGGAATAATAAATGAATCAAATGAAATTTCCAACCTGTTCTCGTCTCTGAATTGAAATCAAAGAACACAACAAACACTTAGTTACTTACTTTTTACTACACATAAATTTTGTAGATCCGGATACGAGCAATATTTACTGTTTCAGAGTACCTATACTCATATCACAGACACACACTTTCAATGCTGACCTTTTCTGTTTAATATTTTTAAAATAATATACTTACTGGTCATGTCTAATTACTCCCTTAATTTATTGATTGACCTTGCCCAGTTCCATTAGATTTCAGTTTGTCAAATGCAGGAAAACAAGTATCTATTTAATAATTTCAATTGCAACATATAAAAGGAATTGGTATATATATATCGACATATAGCACGGTGTATATGTGTACCTGTACTCTATAGCGTGCAATAAAGGGGATATGACCTTGGCAGTCGAACCCTATATTTAAAAAAAAAATTGCAACATAGTGATATCTTTTATTAAAGCAACCTGCGTTTATTTTACAAATGAAAATCAATAATATATTTTTAAATTATTATTACATAATGGTGAATATGTTCAAGTTGCCAATTTGATATTATTGATTGTATATTAATGTCATCAATCATCATGACTAAACCATTTGCCAAAGTACCAAGACCATGTTCTGTTTCCATAAACTGGGATTCCACCTTTCTGGAATGTTTGCACGCTGATTGTATGACAATTGAACAATTTTGTTTCTGCTAACCTTTTAATATCGTTTCAGTCTGAATGTAGTGTTATGTAAAGCACTGTTTAATATAAATGCAAATTCTATCAATGGAATTCAAATCGGGATGATATGGCGGAAGTTGCAAAACGGAATGTCCATGAGCTACCATTACAGAATCAAAAGTGTACTTTTTTGAATCAGATTGAGATCTGTATCCTTTTATTACTTCATACAACTCCAGTTTGGTCCTTTTTTTTGTATAGAGAACATTTTAAAAGTGTATTATGGTAAGCTGTGTTGTCCATAACGACACTCATGTTTTTCGTATATTGTTGTCTTCTAGATCCTCACCCGTTCGTTTCAGGAGAAAACCGCTGAATGTGCATTGTGTGTGCAGTTAATTACTGGTTGTTATTAATTGGGATAGACTATTGAGCCCGACAACGTTGAAAGGTCTCCTACCTCCCTGGCGGTACGTCGGACACGGGCAGATCCATACCTGTAGGTGGTGGTCTTTGTCGGGAGTTGAGTGAAGACTTCCTTCACCCACGGGAGCCAGGTCCGGATCGATCGACGTTGGGAAATCTCTTCAACGCATGGAGAACACGTTGTTCCTGTAGAGATGACTAGTCTTTTGTTTGTACCGAGATGGACGTGGAAAATGCCTCCCATTGTGATCTCAGTTGGAGTTACGTTACGGTAGTAAGTGCTCTGGGTCAATTTAAGGGCGCGCAAGGGGCCTTCTGATCGGTAGCAGTGGTACTTATTCATTCAACCCAGCACACTTTGAAGGAAGAAATCTGATAACAATAATTGCTAAAGCTAATCAAGTTCAATTAATAATGAGCACAAATTATTCTTCCTTTACTATACAGTGAACTAAAAGATTGATTTAGTTTTTCATTTAGAATTCTATCAAATTGGCCGACTAAAACCCTTTAAGTAATAAAAGAACGCCTGAACTTTTCAAGTAATATAGCTAGAACACTTTTTTGTTATAAATATTTAATGGAAATCCAGTTCATTTCCATTAACGTTCTCATATTTACCTCCTACGCAGATTAAATTAATCAATTTTATATTATTATACCAAATAAAAACGCCAATGGTAAAGTAAAAATATGGGGCCTCTCTCTAAATACGTTTGCTTCGATATATCGTGCGCTTTGCCTAATGGTAGTGCTTTCGGCTACATATGATATTGATGATCTGCAATAATAATAAACGATAAACTCTAATAATTCAAAATCCTGAAGATTTATTGGCGCTCATAAATAAAATAATCGCGTTTTAAGCCGTGGTATAATAATACACATTACATATTTTCCAGCGGAGGCCCGGCTTTGCTTTTAATTGATATCGTCACGTTAGTGCCCATTAGAATTGTACAAAGCTAATGATTTACAAGAGAGCTGGGCTTTATTTGATGAAATCATTGAGTACATAAATCTCTTTTAATAACTTCACAGGTTTGCAACTGCCACAAAACGATAAGTTGAAAATGTGCCGTTTAATAATCAACTTTCATACGTAGGTATATAGACTTTTAAATGGAATGGTTGAGCCAGTTTTATTAACGCTGTGTAAAAGAACGCGCTGTACCTTAGAAAACGTTTTCAGTATTTAAGTTTGTGATCGCTTAAAGCGACACTTTGGAATCTTTGAACTTCTCGTCATATGCAACGGCTTTATACTCAAACAATAACTTTGTGCATTGCGCCTTACAAAAAGCACGATATTGCAGTACGGTCTACTTAGTTGCCCTCGGAGCTATTTAACTTCACACAATTTTGTCTTTCAATACCACTTCCCGAACTACGAATTTACCAGAATTAAGGGTAGGTCTTTCGGAACGCGGACATCTCCGAAAAATGTACCACGCGTTTTACTTCCATTCCTATTTTCTTGCCATCCTCTGCAACTGTATTTGGGACATTTCACGACCCGAATAAATTATTCAGTTCCTTTGTCATCCTTGTTGTAGGAAACTAATAAAAAAAGTTGTACTCCTCCCGGCACGTATTAAACTCTCACTATTTTTGTTTCGACGTAATAAAAAGCGTACGAGTCATCTTTATGGCGATCACATTTGGCTCTTTCCTTTGATTTAATTTTATTCTCCATTGACCTATATTTCCTGTGTTTCTTTAATATAATTCTTAGGGATACTGTTGACGTGACCAGGTTCCCAAATACCAAATTTCTCAGTTCAGTTTAACTATTTTTTGTAATCCTTATAGATTTTATTGATATTGTTTACAGCGTATGAGGGTTTATTTTATCCAGAAGGAAATCCATATTGAAAATATTTGTCATATAAATGTTCCAGGCAGTATATTATCGTTTTCCAATACAGATTACGTAACTAAATTAACCCTCGACAAACGTTCGTCCTATTTCAATCACTCTTTCACACAAGCGCAATCTGATGAGAGAACCTTGCCCATCGAGCCCTGCCCTGCCACACTATTATACTACAGGCTGATTAGTTCAACATTATTAGCAATTGTTCACTTTCATTAAGAACTGGCAATATTTCCATTGTAAGTATTGTAAGAACATATCAAATTGACTGCGCACACTTGAATGATTCTAAGGGGCGATACGATAAGAATTAAGCAATATAACTCAAGATGAACTTGAACGTGTATTTGAAAATATGAAGCGGCTGTTTAATTTGTGCCTGAAAATGAATGGTGTCCTTTTTGAGCATCTTTTGTGACATTGAAATAAATAGTAGATTATATTTCGTGTTTCTCTAAATACTACTTCATTCGCCCTGCCAATATTCACTACTAACTTACCTAGGGGAAATAAATCAGGGTTACCACCGGTGTATCTTTAGTTGTCATCACGTGTGGGTCACTGATTAAATGAAATATCCGTATTTTGATAATGTAAAATTTGGAAAAAGTTACTTTAAATAGTAAGATAAATGTCCCAGAAGTATAGTATTTCTTTGATTTAATCTTATAAATGAAAACTAATTTTTTTTATAACGCAACATATATGTGATTGATTTTATTTATACTGTGTATTTAAGCAACCCTTGTTATAAGGGAAGTTCCTTTATGTTTAAATATTTTGAGTTCTTTTTCTTCTTGGAGTGGTTTCTCTCTTTCCTTGTGATGTTCATGGCTGTGCTCCATTAAAGCGCTTTACGGATTGGTATTTGCCACTAATCATTACGCAATGTTAGATGAGTATTCAGCATTTTTCTTAATATATTTTTTAGAGCTTTATCGTCCCTCAACCTTTTCTCTTTTTTTTTGATTACATTTTACGTTATTTTCTACCTAGATAATCAGCCCTGTGATGTATCACTAACGTTAAACGTAACGTGCATGTTATATTATGCTTTTTATACGCGATTGTACGAGCAATTTGGTTAGTTAGTGTATGTTGAATTATTGCTTTCTATTGAGTATTAATTACGGCTTAATATCTGATTACCGATTGTCAGACATTAGCATTACTTTCGCAATATTTTATGTGCCGCGCTATTAACTACCTCTCTCGTTTTTTTTGTTTGTTTGTGTTGTTATATATTTCAGATTGGCAGAACGCGCCCTTTTGAGCTAAAAAGGTTGCGACCTGAAGTTCAAAGGTGATTTTTTTTATTTTCGACGACTCCTTAATATAAGGTTTGAATACGTACTGGTTTTCTATACAATGGAATTGTAATTACTACCTTTGTTTTATATTCACTTAACAATTATAGCTCCGTTGTTGTAAAAACCATTTGATTTACTTGGAAGAATTTATGCTTTGATAGGTACGTTTATCTTTAGGGTAATTTCTAAAAAT
This sequence comes from Photinus pyralis, assembly GCF_008802855.1. Taxonomy (NCBI): domain Eukaryota; kingdom Metazoa; phylum Arthropoda; class Insecta; order Coleoptera; family Lampyridae; genus Photinus; species Photinus pyralis. The sequence goes on along the minus strand of NW_022170596.1, from coordinate 43,333,645 downwards.
AATTATAATAACAAATGATGCTGATGCATGTAAATGAGTCCCGTTTCATAATTTTCAAATTAAGCAGCAATGCGCGCCATCGATTTCCATTGTTAAAAAGTAAAGCGTGCGCTAACGGAGAAGAAAAAGAAAATAGAGTAACTATCCATTAATCAAACTTAAGCTCAACGTTTTAGCTTGTTTTCGCGAGACAAAAAGAAGTGCAAATCTTTTTTAACATTAAAGTTCAAGTTTTTAAATTCAAACGTTCGCTTCTTACTTTTCAGAGCGGTTAACGCGAAATTATTCTGCGGCTCCAATATACAAGAGACTGTAGATTCTACTATTACGCTTATACGTACAGAATAGAAATGGAAAGGGCGTAAGGACCGTAAAACTACGACCAAGGAAAAGGAAATGAGGAAAGATGCGGAAGCGGCACGTATAAATGAAATAGTTCGCTCAACGCCAACACCGCAACCTGGGAGACAATCGATTCTGAATAAATTTTAGGCTGGAGGACCCACAACAAGCTTCCAGAATTATTAATTTCGCCCCTTCGTTTTATAAGAAAGCCGCGGCATTAATCATAATTATGCGGCATAAATTTTAATCGTCACATGCTTATAGACTCACAAGGCTTGTTTAGAATGCGTCGTCGGTGTATTTTAACTGTAACGGGATTATGCAAATGACTAATGAAGGCATTACGAAATCTTTAGACTGCAACACTGCATACGGTAATTACCGAATGTTGGGAAGACGGCAATGATTAAGCAAGCAACTGTAGTTTTCGTATTCTCGCCTTTGGAAATAGGTTACAATTACCATATTAAGCATATGCTCCAATATAAATTATACCTTTCGGGGATTTTGCTCGTTGAAATTATCCTCGCGCGTTGTAATTCGCGTAAGTATTTTTTAAACGAACTTTTAACTCAAAAAAAGCTCGGCTTTATTAGTTTTGGTTAATGGCACAGCCGTCTGGCATTTAAAATTGAATTAAGCGATAAACCCTAACCCTAAAATCGTTTTCGAATGTGCCTTTGCTGTTTATTTAAAGATAAAAGGTCTTAATTTCCCTCTTGAAAGTATATTGTGACGTGTCGTGATGCATCGCTCCTTTTCAGATAAACAAAGGATGTCCTACTATCTGCTGATTACAAAGTAACACATCGTTAGGAGCAATTATTGTTGTAAGCGTGGGTGGAAACGTTGCTTGCAACCATTATTAGGACTTGCACGATACCGTACGAGTGGGTTTTGGTATCTCTGCGGTGTGAATTTTTCTTTATTCAGACTTCAGAGTTAAGTCCTTGTTACCGTGTCTCAAACAAGCTTACATTGTATCTTCTACATAACTTACACTGTACAACACCGATTTTTATAATGGGACGAGGTATATAACTTGAATAACCTTAAAAAGAATTTATAACGAAGAAGAACGGATATCAGTTTCAGAAAATCCAATAAATTTGTTCACTCGTTTAGATAAAGTGGAGAAGAATTATATAACGTAGTCATATCATGCTCTTCCAACCCTTTACATTTAAAGGTGATATTCGTGTCATCAGCTCCTAAATGGGTTCCAAACTTTGTTGAAGTATGAGAATGGATCCGAGAGAGATTAAGGCTAAAACTTCACATTAATTGTGGATACTTTTTGCTTACGTTTTGCACGTTTTCGGTTGACATTTTCTTTATAATTAAGCGTCTTTCCGTTTTCATTTCTGGCGATTTTACAGTCCTTGGAGTATGATTGAATCATATTTAAAAACGCGATGCGAAAAGTTACATTTTCCAAGCACTCATCTGTGAAATTTCGGTTCTTTTTTCTGATAACCGTAGATTGGAATGGCACTACCTACTAGCATTGAATAAAAACACTATAAGAAGCCTAACCCCGTGGAAATAAAGCGCGACAGAGTTTGAACTGAGAATATAATGGGAACACTGTCAATAGAGTCGATTCTTGAACTGAGAAGAATGAGAATTTGCTTTCCTCCTATTTACCGCAAAGAGAGTTCGGCGGTCACAACCAATGCGGGTGCAAGGGGATTTGTGAGATTTGTCGCGCTTTCTTCCATAAGCGTTAGGCTTCTTATAGTGTTTTTATTCAATGCTACTAGTGAGTGTTTTAAATTTATCAAAATCTCTAACTATCGTCATATAAGCGTCTCGTCTTGCAAACCATATACCGATAAAATTAATGGCATGATATTTTCCTTCTATGTGTACAGTTTGATATAAGAAGTAGAAGAAAAGTGAATAAAATCGTTTACTTCGTTATAATGTAGTTAGATAGTTTGGTTTCATGGTTTACACAAAATCTTTTCTGCTGTTATAATTTCTATTTAACATGTGGAACGAGAGCATACAGGTTTGGATTTAATTTTTTTTTAATTTTTCTCTCAGAAATAAGTAAATTAGCTGTAAAAAATGTCGTGATGATGTAAAGAATTTATTTATGGATCATTGGGGTCAACGAAATATGTGTTATTTTTAACTAGTCATCAATAGGCTATTGTTCTTTAAGTACTTGAGGTCAATCGGGTGCAAATTACGTCATTCTTAATAGAAATATAGGGTTACATTTCTTAGTAAGCATGAGATAAACCCGTAGCGTGGAAACTGCTTAACATTTTTTTGAATGACCTTTAGAATAATCTAACATTGGTAGTAAAAAGACCCTAACCAATAAAAAAGTAGACATCGCCTTTTGAAGATAATCCGCCATTTTTGGGTCTGCGAAACAACTTGGTAATTAAACTTGGTAATTAAAGAGATTCATTTAACCGTTAACGTAACAATTTATTTAGCGAGATATCGTCCGCTGTTTGTACCTTCGCTCTGTAGCAATATGTCGGCGCAACATTTCGCCTCAGTATAAACCTCGCAATAATTCGCGAAAATTATGGATTCGATCGACAAACGTTTTGGGCGTTGCAGTTGATCCCAAAGAACAACTACAGAATTGAAATTCGAACTTGTTAATTCCCATAGTTACTAATCACTCTAACTCATCTAAATTAATGCTATAAAAGTGTCAAATATGGTTTTTCGATTGCATCACAATCACAAAAATACAACCATCGTCTTATGCAAAAATACTTTTCATTTTTCGAATATTGCGTACATTTAATTCAGTAATATTTAAGGTGTTGCAACGGGTTAACCAAAGAGTAACAGTCAAAAATATAAATGGCTTTTCAATTCATGCAGTCGATCATTATTGGATTAGGAGAATAATTCATTTTGGATTTATGGGGGTTTGTATTTGATGTTAAGGTACATGAGAATATTATTATTACCTAAATTTAATAAAATTTATTAAAGTAATTTTGTATGTCGGTGAAAAACAATGTATCAATATAGGACTATCTAGTTTGGACCCATTAAATAAAACTAAAAATGAAGAACTATATGGTTACTATGGCTATAGATAGTTAACGAGATAATTGAAGTCAAATGCGAAAAAAACGACATTTTCCCATTTTTTCTTCGTTTTTTGTTTATAACATTATGTTTCCGGCAGTTTTCGGCCAGGGGGACTATGCTTTTTGGATTCAGCGAATTTTTTTACATAGAATACACTTGGTCTCGTTGAGTGAAGTGACAACATCCAGTTTAGACTACTTTTGGAGCTAATTTGACTGGACTATCTATTATTATATTATAATATTCCCTTCACTTTATCTATCTAATCTAATAATATGTTATTTATAACCATGTATTGAGTGATTTATAGCTACATTTTGAAGAAAAATATAAAATTTAAATAGATTTAAAAATTAAATAGCCCATATAAATAAGAAAGTTGACATTCACGTGAGTTTTACAATATGCGATATGCTTGCCTTTACTAGAGGAATCGTTGGTTAGAATTCCCAAAAAATATCTCCCTAAATAAGAAATATGACATTGCACAGTATGCGCATGCGTACATTAATATATAAAATAATAATAAATTTTTTTCGTTGGTGTGCCAGAGGCATAAGCTTCGAAGTTTTGAAAACCTAAACCCACTATACATTTACAAACACCCATGCCATGCGTTTTTTTACAGGAATAATAAGCATTAAAACATTCAAGCTTGTCTGTTTGCGATGCGTTCGGCGATATCTTTGAATGGTTGATATTACAAAATAAAGCAAGATATACCCATTTTAAGAATATCGGAGCTTAACAGTATACGCAATTGCGTTTAGTTATATGCAGAAAATCCGCGCTTAAAAAGATACATGTCATTTTTACCTTCCACTTTCGGTTGCTGATGTACACCGAAATTATGGTGTACATCAGCAACCGAAAGTGGAAGGTATACATGTTTGATATCAATTTAAAGGTCTCTTCGCGCGCGACAAAACTTGTAGGTACCGAGGAAAAAATTCAAATTTTTGAGAAAAATCGCATAATGTCAATTTTTAGGGGTTCGGAGGTTCGAAACCTAACCTAACCACCACTAACCCCTCGAAGTGGCAACCATTCGAAAATTGTTCGTTAGAGTCTCGGGAAACTTACTACAAAATTTTTTGCTTGTATCCGGCTGCTATACGGGGTGTTCTTTTGGGAGCTTTAGTTAAACGTTTCTGGGAATGTCAAATAGGTAGGTATTTGAAAATTTGTACTTAGGAGTTTCTCTGAAGGCCGAATCGATGTAAAATGGCCGTACTTCCTTTTCATAAATTTGGATCTCCATAGGTGCGGTCGTACACAACATAACTTTTTTTAAGTAGACTAAACGAAACTATTCATTCTCTATGAGGAATCCAAAAATGCAAACAAAAATAAGGGTTGCCATTTAAAATAACGAAGTTACTATCTACTTCCGGTGTTTCCGGAAGTGCGGCCGTTTTGAGAATATTTTACATCGATTCAGCCTTCAGAGTAACTCCTAAGTACAAATTTTCAAAAACCTACCTATTTTACGTTTCCAGAAGCGTTTAACTAAAGCTCCCAAAAAACACCCTGAATGCTGCTGCGGATATACTAAACTACAGGGTGGCCAACTAAGAATGCGAGGTACTGTATCTGAGAATCTATCCATCGAAGAGGCTTGCGGTAAAAAAAGTTATTACTAAAACGGCCATGAGCAAAACCTGGAAAAGTTTCTGAAATGACCGCTAGGGGGCGTAACTGCAATCTGGAATCTAAAATGTGGTGTTTCTGTGAATTCCGCTATATTAACCTAAAAGAAAATGTGCGGTCTTTGAAGTCGATGATAATTTGAACCATTTTTGTTTGACAATTTTTCCTGTATCTCCAAAAATGAAGTGGTGGGGGGGGGGGGGGTATTCAAAAGTTTCCGTAAAGAACACCCTGTATCTTCGAAACGGCTGAACCGATTTTAACAAACTCGGGTTAATTGAAAAGAGAAGTTTTGTTAGTTTCACATATCGCCGCTTGAGGGCTTTTTTCGACATTCCGACAGAAATTGTTAATTTTATCAAAAAAAATTAAATGCGTTGGTTTGATTTTTCTTCATGATTTATTTATCCGTTTCGCGCATTGCGCATGTGAGCGGGGTTGGCATGCAATCGCGATCAAACAGTTGCGCAATCGAAAATTGCAACTCGGCGCCTAGCCTTAAGGAAACTGCATGTTGTTATTACTAATTAATAATAACCCTTCAGAAGTAAATAAGTAAACCTACCTCAGTTTGGCGAGAATCATGAACGACAATCAAAGCGGAACTCACCTGTAACAAAAAAATATGCAATTAATTTTCTATTCTATTTTACAAGAATTTTCATTATTTTGGTTTTATGCCGACAGAGCATTTTCGGTAATAGTTGTTACCCCTTTTTCGTTACTCCATTCCATAAATTTAGCATATTCCTTTTCGTATGCTTTTTTTGACTTTTCAGGCAGCAAATTACTGAAAGTACCCTCTGCAATTTCACGTAACTCGGGTGGAGTTGAGCTTAATTCCTGTTCTAATTATAACTGATGTTCCATTTTGAATAAACTGCAGTGCCTTTATTCACGCCAAAAGATGAAAATCAACAATACAATTCAATTCAATTTAAACGTCAAATAAGGGCGGAACAGTACCACCAACTGTCGCAAAACCGTATGCTGATACCTACACTAAAGTAGTTAATTTTGAAATTCAATCAAAATATTTCTTGATAAAAACCAAAAGAGCAAAAATAGTATAAGAAACACGTTTTATAAGACGCTTTATCGAACTCGTGCGATAAAAACGCATCTTATAAAACTTGTTTCTTAATATATTATTTTATAACTACAACAGAAAGACAACTGTTTCTGGATGTGCGAAAGATCATAGAAAAGATAACTATTTAATGATACATTTTCTTTTGTTGGTTGTAATTGATTTGTTAGTATTTCTTGTGTGCCTTAATTTTCGAATTAAATTCTGTGAAGTTTCTGCCTAAAATCGTTTTATGATTTATAACCAATGTGGAAGTTATTCATGTTTGATGATTTGTAATTAGTGTTTTACTCGCATCCGTACTGGAACACAATATTCGAGAACATGGATTGGATCTTAAAATAAAAAGTAAAACGGTCATTTTTAATGTATCAATACCTCATTTAGTGAATGGGAAAAATCAGCGTTTCGCGATTTCGTTCGATAAATCCGTCTTCGTGCACTCGGTATTTAGTCCCCTATTCAAATTTGTTGCGAAACAGTTCTGGTACTTGATGTGAACTTGAATAAAAGCGTCTTAATCGAAAGAAAAATGTTTGTAAGTAACTCCATTCAGACGCGATGCCAAATTATATATAATTAAAATTAAAAGTCCTTTGATTAAAATCTTGGAATTACTTACACATTTATGCAGCTGGAATTTCGCAACGTTTTAAATTTTAAACGAATACAAAAGATTTTACCAAGTTTCGGAATTAAAATTATTACCGTACAGTGATAGAGAATAATTAATTATAAAAGGAATTATTCCTTCTTCTCGCTTTTTGAAGTTTTAGAAATATGTCACCGCCCATTGAAAATGCTTGACACGTACATTATGCCTCATCAAAAATAAATGTAGCTGTAAAGGCCTTATCTTAAAAATCAAATCTGATCTGAATCTTCTTTATGTCTGCTAATGAATTATATACTAGCTGCCAGCTTTTACATTTTGGTAATGGAAAACGGAGTGTTTTCAAGCTTAGTAGCTCCACGTATGCGGGATCTATCCTCTATTAAATTTGTGTACATCCAACATAGTCAATTTGGTCAACAATAAACAGAACTAACTACATCAAGTTGAGTAGATACCTGAAATATATTCAAACACGCAACTTGGGTATAAGCATATTTTCTACTTAATCCAGTTTAATATCGATGTCGAAACTTGATACGGCGTTTTCAAGTGAAAATACATTTTAGTGGTTTCATTATAATGAACATGCTTCGAGAATTATTACATTTTAGAACTTACGTAGCTCGCTGATCCAATGAAATGTCAAATTTGCAATACTGAAACATGCCTTAAAGCGTTTTAAATGCCGCGTACATGATATGTACATTCTAAGAAGCATATGCAAAAAATATTGCAAAACTTCGAAACTCGCACACATGCCAACTACCGGTGTGTTCGTTAACTTTTCGAAATTGAGCGCATATCGGAAAGGATTAAAAGTCTGAATTTAAAATAGGAAATAACAAAACACCAACTTGGAGAAATTACGTTTTGATGTACCTTGAAATCATAAAATAAAACTTCACGCTGCGACGCAGCGTATAAGGGCGGTATACCAAAGGTAATGGAAATTCTGATCGTATTTAGAGGACCGTGGAAAGTGCACGCTACACATCAAAAAGTTCATTTCCTAGTTGTCATTCGCAACCTCCTACAGAACATTTCATTAGGTGGCAATTGTGTCTCAGCTGGCGAGGGATAACGTCCCTTTGATGAGGTTAGACTTCGTTAGTTTATGCAGCGCACAAAGGAACATTGATAAACACAAATTAACAAGACAAAAAGTTGCACCCGGTTACAACTAGTACTAGTTGTTTACTTAGTGTGCTGTAAAGTACAAAGGGCAATTATTGATTTGCTAACGCTTTTACAGTACATTACATCGATTTATTTTCTCCACAACGACGCTTCACTACAATTTAGGGAAAACGTGAAATAGAAATATACTACATTTAAGGACTGGAAAACGTCCAAACACACAACTTTATTACTTTTCTGTCATATAATTGAAAACTATTTTCTTTCAACCCTTACAATCGTCTTCAAATAGTGCTTGCGCCGTTTTACTAATATTTTCTACGAAGCCTTCAGGGGAGTAAAGTCAATCTACTCTTGACAATTGTCATGCATCAGAAGGAAACCGTTCAATCAAGGTGTACGTATGAGAGATTGTCGAAGTATCAATAAGGTTTGTATCTTGTTTAAACGAGTGTGCGATTTAATGGAAAATGTTCACTATCCACATTTTGTATCGATTTTTTTGCAAAAGTTTCATATTCTCATTCACTAGCTTCATTGCATCGAGCTACCCCGGCAATGAACTCGGTTTGCATCAACTTCTATATAAAATACCGTACAAGTACGACGTAAGGTTTTTACTGGTCAACGAAGTTCACAATTTGAGGAAAATGGATTTTTTTCTTTTTTTTTGTTCCTGAACTCCTAAACGGCAGGACGGATTTTGATGAACATTTTTTATGTGCTCCCGTGTGTCCCCCGATGGTTTAGATTGGGGTCGATCGGATTATGGGATTTTTTAAAACTTTTTTTTTCGTTGATGTCAGACTCTGCTATTTCGCGAAACATGCGCCAGGTCACTTGTGTCGTACCGTGTGCCGATGTGTTTACATTTCTCACATTCTGTACGCAGGGTTTCCGTTATCATACTCGTACATCCGTCAATATCGATCGTACGAACGCGTGTAACGTTAAAACCACGAGGCGTAATGCATTCCAAACTATTCACCTAATGTGGTGTATCGAATAGTAAGTAAGTAAGTCCGAAGTCCCAATAGACATCGAAGTCCCATGAAAGATTAGTAATCGACGATGAAGAACGAAGGTGGATGTGACTCAATCATTCCGGGAAATATGACGTGTTTTGTTCTAAAATGTTCGAGAATATACGCAAGCACTCGAGAACACTTGAGTTTGCTATATAAGCAAATCTAATTGCATTTCAGGACAGTTCCAATTTCAACGCCGAAGTAATAAATAGTTCGCGCTGTTATAAATTGTGTATGTGACTGATAAACAATATTTTAACTGTTATAAATCAATTCATTATCACGTAATTAAATTTACGTTACAGTGGTAACATTATGTTGCTCTTTAAACTTATTGGCTGTAGGAATTATTAATTCACACAAGTCTCTTCAGGCTATACATTGAAATTAGGGCCTTTTGCCTAAAATCCAAGATTGAATTGAAATGAATTAAAAAATCTCTCGCAGATCAAAAGTATGATTTCCTAAAGAAGTCTTTCAGCCTAAATGCTAAAATCGATATGAACCAACGTCTACATTTTAACTTAGAGAACCCTAAAAGGCGCAATTTTAAGTATAAACTTAACAAATAGTAAAGCGTGTAATGAGCACTTCTTTCATCCCTGGTAATGTCGAGAATTTGTGAACGTAACGTGTCTGGTATCCTTAGGGGTAACAACCAGTGGTGGATACGTTTTGCTTAGACACAGCACAGTAAATGGGATAACAACGTTTGTTTACAATGGGGGCATCCCGGCTTCATTTTTTATTTCTCATCTGCAAAGTACATTAAAAATAAAAAGTGTCCTCAATTTTTATTTGCGAGTAAAATAAACCCAAAATAAATTATTGAAAAGCTGTGTTTTTAGTCCGAATTGGAAACGCTTCAATTTAAATACGTCACAAATCTACAACCAATCACGTAGTTGTAATGGTACCGAAAAGTTACAAATTATATAGATAAACAATAAAAAAAAATTAAAAACCATTTGACATTTTCCGGTCGCGCAAAAATTTGACAAAATATTGACGCTAATCGTTTAAAACTTTCATTTTTAAATTGCAAACCTGTCGAGTTTGACTTGATTGTAAAAGTACCTAATTAAAAAAAAATACACTCCCCTAATTCATTTTCAATTACTTACTTTTAAAATAAGGTGAACCTCGAGAGGGGTTAGAATTTAAAAATGTTGGGGTTATTATCCCTTGCTCCCCAGTGTATGAAAGTTTTCATTTTTTAAACCACTTAAAATGTAGTTTTTATGATCCTTTATTGATCCCCAACTTTTCTGATTTTTCTTCACTCGTTTGAAACTTATAGCTCCGTCTCGATGATGACTTGGTCCGACAGACGCTTCGCGTCGTGCCATTAAACTCGTTGCGCATGCTTTAAAGGCTTGATTATACACTTGTATCTTAATATACTATTATTTTCACGTAAAATATCTTGATATACATATTTCGCCTACCACGTCGTTTCCACAAGTTTTTCATATTTGCATATGAATTTTTACTTCCAGTTTAGTAGTCCTAATAAGATATTAAGAAACGGTTACAGCCTCCAGCTCCAGGCACTTTAAAAAATACAATTTTTGGCAACTAATTCCAAGGGGGCCGAAGAAAAATTACAAATCGTATTTACAAAAACATGTCGCAAAACTCTACGCTTATTTCTCCTGCAAGATAAAAGTTGTAGTTAAAATTAGTTAAGTAGTTAAATAATAAATAACAATATCAGAAATCAATTTCTGCACAGTTACAAACACAAATGTCAGCAGTTTACTTGCTTAACCTCGACACTCATATAAATCGTTTAGAAATCACGAATTAAATTGGTTTACTTAAGCATCCACTCGTCATCTAACCTCCAAACCATTTACTTGTCGTTTCACATAGTAAACTCAATGAAGACCGTTATTTTGGTTTCGATGTTATTTTATACCTCTCATGCATTCGTAAGTAGTTACTACATTCTTCTACCTTACTTTAAAGTTACGGTTTTTCAGAGATATAACATACCTTCCGACCTAGCAAAACTGTGGGATCATGTGCCAAACCGCTATAGAGATGTGTGTATCAAAGAAAGTAACGTAGATCCAAACTCAGCAAAAGAGGCATTCGCCCGTATGGATCTCCCTGAAGATTACCAATTTAAATGCTTTCTAACATGCATCTGGGTGCATTGGGGGTTTTATGATCCTGCATCGAAATGTTTTGATTCCGATAAAATTCTGAACGAACTACCAGGAGCTACAAAGGAGATCGTGGATACATGCTGGAGCAATTTTAAGAACGTAGACGATCCATGTGAACAGTTATTTGCCGCTGTGACTTGTGGAGTTACACAAATTCAAAAAAAGCTTGAATCGGGTTCATAAGTGTACGAAGCTGTACAGGTCTAACATTGCTCTCATATAAAGGAACAAATTGTTAAACAAATAGAATAGTTAGCTACAATTTAGTTAAATTCCCTGGTTCTCTTTGTATAGAAACCATTGGTGTACTGCCTAAAACATCAATATAATACAACTTTCTTCTCCAATATTTGCACTTCAATTACAGATCAATATAATCAATCTATTTATTTATTTCTAATTTCTAGGAATATATTTGTGAGAAAATTATTCCTGCCACAATAGTGGGGTCTCATAAAAGACCGCTGGTGGAGCACAATGCATAATTGAAAGTAACGAAAATGCAAAGGCGGCCATCGAGACCATTTTAGCTGTGGATCTGCCAGGAAATTATGATCATAAGTGCTTTGATGGTTGCCGTATTTGAGCGCGAGAGGGCGTTTAGGATCCCGCAGCAAACTAAATTAATTTAGATAAGACTGTCAACGAATTAAAATCGGACAGAATCAATGTGAAATGGTCTATGCTACTATGACTTTGATGCATTGAAAAACTGAGCACCCTTTTTCATTGATTTTATCAGTTTCAGTACCTTCTGCTGTAATATTAGCAGGGGAGCTATCTCCAAATCCACTGAACGAGAGTCATCAAAAATTTAAACCATGGAATTTTACTTTGCAATGATTTCTCATATAATAATCGACTAAGCTCGTCGTTGAACACCCTGTACACTTTATCATAATCCTAATCTAAAATTTTCGTGACCAATACAATGCTGTCCAACAGCAACAACGTGGGTTACAAAAAAGTCTCTCGAATTGCAACAAAAATGTTGATTGCTAGTTTGCGCTTTCTGTCAATAGGTAAATACTCCAAACACCCCCTTCTTAATGTCCCATAATAGATGCGACCAGGGGTTTCTGTGTTAACGCTGGTGCCTTGCTCCTATTAGAAAGAAATCTTAGGAACAACCAAATCTCATGGTTACCGATGTCAGGTATTATGACGGAATAATCGCGCAGCATACTTCCCAAAGTAAGTTCAGGGTTTACCACATGGATTTCACTGATCCAATAATGCTATACTGATACTTTGTTTTCCTCAAAATTTAAATATACTCTCATTTCATTTGTAAAACCATTTGGTTTAGGTGAAAGTTATTTCTGTAGTAGATTTGGTATTACCTTACCTCTTTAGTTTGCCGCTAGAGGCCATCCGTGTTACTTCTAATGCCTTCCCTTCTCTACTTTGATCTTGTGTACAGTCCGCAATTTTTCTGTTTCTTTTGCACAGAAACGATCTGGCCTTCACAGTGGTTGCGTGCATATTTTTCTCGATACCCCATTACTTTTTACTTGACTTAGTGTCTACATGGGCTCTTGGTATTGGCTATCACCATATTTCTTTGGAGTGTTTCCTCTCTATTTGCTGTGGCTGTGCTCCATTGAATACGGATTTGCGTTTGTAAGTACTTAGCATGACGTATCTGCGGGTTATGATTCAATATTATTCTCAATACGTGTTTTTTTAAGGACTTCATCTTCCCTCACAGTCTTATCATAGTTTTCTCTGAAGTTCTCATCGTTTTCTTACTTTTTCGTTATCATCTACCTGGACACGACTATGTCAACATCCATTGTAAAATATGTATCATCGATTTGTACGGACAATCCGTAGTTGATCAAAATTTTGCTTCCGTTGTGTTTTGTGGAAGCTTGTTTTGATTTTAACAATGTTCCCTGACTGCTAGCTGATCTGTTTGCTAAATTTAAACTTTTACACATTTCAGATCTAGATACTACAGCCTTCTATATGAAATCTTTAAAGACCATTTATTAAATTAGCCTCGATTGTGACATCAATTTTTGTGCATATTCTGTGCTGTGCTTATCTCGTGGTAATTTTGTTACGATTCTTCAAAGTGTACGTAATAATACGATGCTCCTCGTGAAAAGATCCTGGGCTCTATTTGAAGATACATATTACGCGCGGGGATGAAGAAAAAAACTCACCTCTTAGAAGAATAACAAACCACTGGCAATTTACTTAATTCAGAAATTACAAAACTACATCACACATGAAGCCATAAATAATGTTTCTGCCCTAACCTCGCATGTAATTACTCAACTGTTAATTTTATTCAAGAATTTTTTATTACCGATTGAATCTCCGCGCGCCGCCATTGAAAACATGAAAATTACCCTCAAGTGACTTAGGGGTATTTATTAAAATACTGTAGGGATCAAATTTCCGTTAAAGAAACATTTCGCTTGTTTATTTTACTCGATCAAATTCTCAAGTCTTGTTTACAAAACGCATTTCGGTTTGCGAGAAAGTAGCTAAGTTTGTATCTTTCGAGTATTATTAAGACGAAATTCTCATGTAGGAAATTAAACTCGCAACAAAGCATTTATAAAGCCGCAGACAAATATATTTTCTTCTAAACAGACATTATAATTGGAATTAAAATTGCCTACGGATTCCGTGAATTCCTTAAGAAAGTCAATTTCGTTCGCAATTGCAATTTTACGTTTTGTAATGGATTGTGAATTAAAAAAAAAAGATGGAGAAAATTACATTTTTGTATATTAAACCAATCCCTTACACGTATACTACTTCCTTTGATTTCGTTTAAGCTTTGATTACTTAAAAAATGATTTTAATATAACAGGTGAGCTCAAAGGAAACGGCTAAAAATCAAAATGAGAAATTAGTTTCGTTTTGTAGCATTAGGAAAGATTTGACTGCCGCGCTTTACGAACATAAATTATTTTTTATATTATATAGCCACGTGAAGTTTCAAAGTGAAAAAGAATATAATTATGAAATTTCTGAAACGGAAGCATATATTAGTATGTAATTAAAAAATTCAAAGCATACCACCGCCCCACAAATGAAATTTAGTTTGGAATTTACACGCATGTAGCTTTATAACGATCACACTTTTTCTCCACTGAGGGTTTAGCAGTGACTTACTAAGGACATAATTCCAGGTATCATAGAATCAGAATCGATCAATTTTTATTTTTCTTATGCATAACATAAGTTTAAAAGAGTAGGGATCCAGCTGCAATCCAAACAATTGCGATACGAGGTACGCGAATTTAAAAACCCACTTTTTTGCGGGTAACGTAAATAAAACCGAACAGAAAAACGTTTTAAAGCAAAACACACATACGCTCTTTATAATTAAAGCTTCCTTTTCCTCCTGAATTTAGGTTGATGGAAGGCATTGACTGTAAACTGAAATTTCAAAAGTAGATTCCAGCTTTCATAACCTTCAACGACATTCGCGAATAAAACATGGATGAATTCTTGCTTTTCCTTTGAAATAAAATGGTTTGCATTTATATATTTCACATGGAATTTTGCATGCAATGGAGGAAGCTTTAAAGCGAGATCCTTTTTTACCAGGAGGCTTTATTAAAGTTATAAAAAGAGACCTAAGGTAGATTATATTTATCGTGTTAGTATGGGGTCAGTTTTGTGCAGACAAAACTTTCGACCGTATGGAAAGTCACGCACCTAAGATCCATTTACATGTGCTAAATAGTGGAGCTATCTGATACTACCTGCACGATTCATTTCCTTTTTGTGTGCCTCGTTTTTTTTATGCGATAAGCTACTGTGAGTTGAGGTGTTATAATTTGTCCGTACCCCAAGATTCGTAAATATTTTATTGCTGCCGTATAACTTTTATTAATATTTCAAATTAGGAGATTCAAAGCACGGCTACATTTACTTCAAATGGTCATGTTGTAATTTCGTAAACCGCGGATATTATGAGCTGGAATCGTTTACATTTTGGCCGATTCTGTAGTGACGTGACTTTTTACACGCGAATTTCTTTTGAATCCCGTGCGTATAAATCAAAAATATGTGTTTAGTTTGGGACAGCCCATATAATTTATTCAGTTATTGATGCATTAAAATTTAATTTGTTTACTCATAAATAACTTCAGGGCTATTGCGTTTGTGTGTGTCGTGTACTAAATGTACGGATGAGTACAATAATTCGCAATTAATGCCATCTCTGCTTCTACGGCCTTGCCCCGAGATCACGTTTATACGGTTCACGACGTATACAAAAAAAAATCTGTTATGTGAACGCTAAACGTATTAAATCAAATTTAGTAATACTAAACATAGGAGATTTAGACGATTAGTTGCAAGCACGTGAGGACTCTCATTTCAAGGTTTTAGATTCTCTAATTTTCGATTTTTGCTATTATACTCTCGTTTCGCTATTTAGCTTAAATTGGATGCATGCAAATCTCAAGCGACGTATTTAGGATGAGGAGTATTTGCAAGAGGCTTAAATTGCTTATTGCAAATGTATTCCAAGCTAAATCATCCACTTGACGTTGTATTCTTTGGCAAAGATAATGCCAAAATTATTTCCCACAGGTCCTTTTAAAAATGGTGACTGTTTGTCCGTCCGTACGCACTCTACAACGGTAGGTTTTGAAATTTGGTATTTTTAAAATGGCGACAGGAAATAACTTTTATTTTATATGGCAACCTCCATTTTTTATTACATTTTTTATGTAAAATTTTATTTCTTTTGATACTCACATCCTTATCTGTGTAATTTTTAAACCGTTTTAATTATGTTAACCGAGTTCTCACCGGTAACGCAAGCTTCGGTGCAAAGAAAAATAACATGCATTTTAAAATGGATATTTTGTACCTATCATAGGTACTGCTATGTGCAATGGCAAACTGCCACTAAACCAAAAGAAAAACCAACGATTAACGTCCACCACCAGAAAAGCAACGTTTAACGTCCACCACCAAAAAAGCGACGGCCAATGTCCGTCTCTTCTATTTAAAACATTTTCCCTTTCTTTTCAACTTTCCTCCTCTCCTCTACTTGAATTTGTGTCTTCGAAATTAAACACCCGTGTTTTATTCTCCGCGAAACCTGCATACATTCAAACTTAATTAGCTTAAGGAACGCTAACTAATTTTATTATCGCAACAACCCGATTTAAATGAGATAACATTAACAAAACATTATTTTCAAAAAGTCTCTATCCTAAATGAATGGAATATAATCAAAAAATTTTTTAAAGAAAATTAAGCAACAAATAATTTTAAAAAATCACATTGCCTTCAAATTCAAATAACATGATCGAAAATTGAAATTCATACATACAGGCTGAGCCAACAACATTATAGGTGCTCAAGTCAAACAAAACGTCCGCATGACATAGTTTACCAACTGACAGTAATACATTAAAAAGCTATAATACAAATAAAATGTTCTATTGTTGATAAATCTGTTAGCAAAAGATCGATGCCAATGATTATTCTTGGTTCAAAGCAAGATGTAGCCATTCTAAGCTGCATCTGAAAAGTATCTAAATATTGTAGAAAAAAATAAATCTTTGAATACAAGATAGACTTGCTGTTTTCACATTCCTGTGCCACATTTTTGATATTTATTAAAAAGTAGACATAGAGATTTACGTCATTACGTGTGTTGTTTTTACCTATGTCTACTTTTAAAAGACAACAATATTCAAATTAATTAATATGACAGCCAGAGTTTTATTTGTTTTAAGAAGTTATTTTGGTTGCATAAAATTAAGCGCCCTTCAGAAGAGATTTTGCATTTTTAAAGAGGCATAGGGAAAAACAATACTCATAAATGCCTATGTAAGGCATTTTTATTGATTGTATCAACTGCCTTAATTACCATGGATACAATAAAACAAAATCTTCATAAATCCATAGCCTACTATTTAACAACAGTAAAAAGATAAGGTTTTCACCCCTGTACATTTGATATTTCAAGATGTATAGTATGTCCTATTTTGGATGAGACTGTTGCTTTTAAAGATAGACTTGCGGTTTTCGCGACTCTGTGCCACTTTTTTTGTGAAACTTTCAATACCACAAACAGAATCAATCTATCTACGTATGCTTATGAAATACAGGGTGAAAACGTAAACTATAACTATTGCGAATCAATCTAACTACGTTTGCGTCTGTAATACAGGGTAAAAACGAAAAGTATGACTTTTGGGATGTTATGATATCAATTTTTTGCATTCTTTTTCGTGATCCAATTGATGTATCACAACCTATATTTTTTATAGACCTAATTATATGTATGTACATTGTACAGTGTGTATTTGTGTAAAGCGATGGGGTATACAAGAGGGAATTTTTTTTAAATATTGATTTATGAAAAAAATTTACTCTTCTTCATATTTTTTGCTTGCTTTGAAAGTACCAATAACGTTTCGATAATCTAAAATTTATTTATAGAAATCTGGAAAAATAATAAAATAAATTTTTTTATTGAAAGTTATCATTCTACATTATAATCAAGATAGCGTATTGCTATCAAACCACAAACAATCGAAACGTTATTGGTACTTTCCAAGCAAGCAAAAAATATCATGAAGAATAAATTTTTTTCATAAATCAATATTTTAAAAAAATTACCTCTTGTATACCCCATCGCTTTACACACTGTATACTATATCATATTTTTCAAATATTTGAAATGACCGTCAGCCGTTTTTATTGATTGGTATCGGCTGCCTTAGTTACCATGGATACAATAAACAAAACAAAATCTCCATGAATCCGTGGTCCATGCCCCACTATTTAAAAAACCGGCAAAATAAGGTTTTTATTTTGGCTCATGACTAACATTTAAAAAAATATAGTTTATGATACATCAATGTAATTAGGAAAAAGATGAAACAAAATTGACGTTAAGATATACAGGACGGTACATTTAAAAAATACGAACTTTGGGTCAAATCTCAGAGAAAATGGTCGAAACATTTATTTTACCACGCCACTGTGTTCTACGCATCTAAAGTAGGCGGTCGCAAGCATTTTTCTATCTTACATGGGTAGTAAAATATGAGATAACATCCCAAAAGATCAAACTTTGGTTTTCACACTGTATCTCAGAAACAAACGTAGCTAGATTGATTCTGTTTGTGATTATAAAAACCACTGGGTAGCGAAAACCGAGTCCCGATTTTTAAAATCAGTTGAGATACACTGCAGTCTCGACCAAAATGGGACAGATGGTACAGTTGGAAAAAAGCTATTTAAAATATTTAAATATTTTGTGCTTCCTTTAGACTGGACGATCAGCAATGGAAGCTACCCGCAACCTACACTATGTGGTGGTAGTTTCCAAGACAACCGCGAATTCTATTCTGTTGTTAATTTTGCCACACCTTTTCCCTTAGAAACAGGACTAATATGTAACCAAATATTTAACATAAGAGGTTATGAAACATTATACATCTCCAGGTCCTAGAGCGTGTGGTAGAATGTGCCTGACTCTCTGTAGTGCAGAGAAATAAACGCGAATTAAATTAATGTTGGCCAGAATTGCAAGAAAGGTTTTGTATTTAACACCTATTATTCCCTAGGTACATTTTCATCAATTCCTTTCCTTCATAAACCTTGGCCTTCATAAACCTAACCCCGAGATTCTTTATTGGCAGGGTAACTTCACCAACGTCCGATGTAAAAACAGACAGATGCATAAACAAGTTGAAAGGTTCCACCCTATATATACAACCTACCACAATACATACATTTTTGAGAGTTGGCAACCATGCAATTTCTAGGGGGGGAAAAGCTGCCTGCGCCATCTAAAAAGCACCAATGGGGGTTACGTTGATCACCTTGTCTTGAATCGCCGTCGTGAAGGCGTCGCTTCATAAATGTTTGTTGTTATTTTGCGTTATTTAATGCAGGTAGTAATTTTTGCATTTCTTTGTATCGTATTTGTGTTTTGTATGCCGCATTTTATATTTTTTGTGTGTTTCAATCTTTGTTTTTGAAATTTACTTGGTTTAACCGCAATGCAGAATCATATGTGTGATACCGTTATGCTATTGTTTGTAGTTGTTTACATTTTTGGTGTAATGTTTGCTTAATTTATGTTTATTGATGTTGATTACTTGGTCTTGTCCCTGAAGTTACATTCATATAAGTACGTTTTGATCATTTTATTTTAATATGTGGAAATTACCGATTCGTTTGAGGTATGTGTACTGACTTGTTGTTTGTTACTAACAATTTTCTCCGTGAATGAAGCAGTCACGGGGGTGGTAAAAAAACTATAGTCAAAATTGAAGTACGACACCTAATTCCGTGATTGTCTTCGACATCCAACTGTAGGCTCGAAACCCCAAAACCAGGGGCGGGCTACCCATCTTGCAGGAGCGGGATTACTAACTACTAATCAAAGCTCTTCAATTTAGAATCTATGTGCGACAAATGAGTGGCGATTCAATAATTTCCACATATCTTGTTTTATTCAAATTTGCCTACAAGGCCATATAATTTTCCATCTTGCTTTTAACAAAAAGACTTTATTGCACCAAAGATGAGTCACATCCTGTACTCTTAACCCTTTCTCAGAATTTAGGTACCTGCTCCTGCATGGCCCATTGTTCCCAAAAACTTGCTTTTAACCTTGAGTGTAACCGACATTGTGTATATGCATTTACTATCTTTGTAAACTACTGCTTAAACTTTTGCAAAATATTTTGTAAATTATCTTTTGGACTGTATTAATCAAACTGCGAAGTTTTTCGTACGTCGCGTCGTACTCTTTTTACCCTTAGCAGTTACTTCTGCGAGAGTACGACACCTTTTAGCTTTGCTTGCTTTGTTGACTCCGTGTACATCAACTAAATTTCCGGGCTTTCACAATATTAGTAATTACAATCATTATTAAACAAACTCTTCACAATTTCAGTGTTTTAACGTTCCTTCCCGACTGTGCTTCAGGTCAAAACGTTGTTTACAACTAACGTAAGGCGGCCCGGCCTTAGATGTTTGATCACGTGCCACTTTTCAAATTTAAGCGGGATCTTGTTTAGTTTTGGAGAGAATAGTCATTCGGGGGGCCATTTTTAAACGTTGCCGGGTTGACTTTACTTCCGTGTTCTTGTAGTGTGGAGTTAGCGTAGAACCTGGGGGTTAAGTACACTACAAAGTTACAAAAGTAATCGTAAACGATTTACAAAAAGCGCATTTTCACTTTGATAGTATTTTTTCCGAAAAATTAGTCACCCCAAGAAATTAGTTTCAGCCATTTAACCAACATGATGCGAACCAAGCACCTTGTTAAAATTTTGGAAAATTCCGCCTGCAACTAAAAAGGTTGGCTTTGCGTATATACAATGCATTTTTTGACGGGAGGTCCACAATTTCAAAAATTTATCCCAGTTTTTCATTGACAAAAGTTGCATCCTACGAGTACGAGTCCAGTGACACAAAACGTACTAATGCGATGGTGCATCTTCAGGATTGATACCAGTTCCAGTGTAACACTAATCCACAATCGCTCCTCTCTAAACCCCAATGAAATGTCTTTTTTTGAGATTTCAACACTCAGACCTCGTCGAAAATTGCTTTTTACTCGGCATTGGCAGCGTATTGATCAACAAAATTACTAGGTACTAACACTTGCACAATTGTTTGCAAAAATAGCATGACAGATTATTATTTACGCTGCAATTCTTATATAAATAGTCAATTCGCATTCAGCAATAATCAATTCCTTAATTGCATGTTTTAATTCCGCCGTTATAAACAAAATGTTTTGGTTTTTTATTGGCAAATGGATTTAAAATAGCAATTCAGTGTTTTTCTACCTTTCTGCCTTTTTATGGCCTGCAAAAATGAAAAGGGAAATAAACTCCATGTACGTATATGCAGACAGGCATTAAAATATACCTTTCACGATCCTCTAATGACCGCAAACTGTTACTTTTGCTGTTAAACGCATATACAGGATAAACATCTTCACACACTCGGAATTATAAAGTATATTATTATATCTAACAATTCGAGCCGCTTAGAATTACAAGTATGTAATTCTTTGTGTTCGCCCTCGGCAATGGCGCGGAAAACGGTCAGTCAGTCTCATCCATGAAACATGACTATACAGCAGACGAACGGCTGCGGGAAATATTGGTTGCGGTGTGCCGTTCAACCCTTTCACTTCTACACACGCGGAAGAGCGACATAATGAACAAAGATATTGTATTCTTGGGCCTGGATGAGCAGTACACGTACGCAACTGAGTTCGGGTCAAATTGCAGGTCAGTGCGGTCAGCTGGCCAGCACCACATTACTCGTTTACCTCTTTCAGGTACCAGAAAAAAATTACCATCTAAAGGATTAGTCGTTACTGAAATTGAGTCTAAAATTGTCGCTCTAGATGGTTAGATTGCTTCTTTTTATGCCTTTTAAAAGTGCATAAATTAAAAGTTTCCCACTTGTAATTTAGTACACGCCATTTATAATGTCCTAAATTATTTTAAGGAAAACTTGCTGTCTTTTTATGCATTTTTTATTGCCGCGCGGCTTTATTATAAACAGGTTCATTTGTATTAATGAAGACATTGTAACTATCTAATTATACTTCTTTCGTATATCTCTCTAGGCTTAACCCCCATTAAAACGCACAAAGTAACTTAATGGTTAGTAAAATCTACAACTTATGGTTCAATAATTATAATTCTGGGATCTCGATATTTAAATTACGTGCTGCACAGAGGACCAAAATAGAGCCAGCAGACGCCAGCTTTGTCTCATTAATTTCATGCGGTACATTAGTTTTTCCACTTTTCAAATTAAAATTATTCCCGTCTGTAGAACCGTTTTTCATTTATGGTTTTATTTTCGGAAGCTTTCTTTTATTCATGTTTTGTAACTACGTGTTTTCAACCCCATTATAATTTGTTAATGGGAAATGCTAGACTGGAGAGGGTTCATAACTAACAATCAACATCGCGAAGAATGCGGAAAAACAAAACAAAGACATTCGTTATTCTAAATTTTTTTCAGGTAACTAATCCACTGATGATAAAGGCGATAACTGGGAAAACTGCGCAGTTGCTTTGTTTGGTCAAATTAAATATGGTCATTAAATTTGCATGAAATCTACTCCTTTGGCGTGTAAAACCAAATTTGTGTACCTATAAATAACGATTCCGGACCCATAATCGTTCTTACTAATATACATACAGATGTTCAATTCGCCAATTATGCGGTCAGGTATGGTGGATTGGACGCGTAATCTTCAAAAAAGCCAGAATAGCCGACCTGAGTTTCAAGAATTCATCAAAAAATTTCCTTTTTCTTCCTTCATAGTGCAATAAACCTTATCCACAGTAACTGGATTTCCACTTTGAATTGTGATTTTGAAAGATCTTCAAAATATCAACTTTCCGCATCTCTTCATTTGACATGAAACATCATTCACAATTACTTTACAATTTAGAGATAGATAAGGTCAGAGAGGAGTTCAACCTGAAAAATGGGGAGTATGTTTCAAAATTCATACTGCAAACCCGTAAACGTTCCCATTGCGAAAGCATCTTTGTTAGGAGAAGGCGAAAAATTATTTCTTCTTTCTTTTCTCCCTTTTGCATTTTGCATCTACACTGAGAATGAGCATACATTCCCCATTAACTAAGAAAGTCCCATAAAATTCCAAAAAACAATAGCCATAACTTTCATACGCCCTCCAGAGGTTCCTTTTATAAAATTTTATAACTTTCTTCGAAATTTTCTTATAAAACTTGCTTGTCATTGTGTCTTCCTATATCTAATCCTTTCCTGTGTAGGAATCTTCTTAGAAATTTTAGTGGGATTCCTAGTAATCATCAAGAAAGTGTCTTTACAATGATCTCTTAACCATTTCAGTCTTGCCCCTCTTTGTTCATAATGAAAGAGAGCAGAACTAATATTCGAGAAAATAAAGCGCGTTAAGATAAGAACCGATTCAAACAGATAAGAGTCGAAACGTTGCCGGTTCAAAAGACCGTCCCTACGGGGCATGAGTGGGGCCGCCCTCAGGGGTACTCTCCGCTATATCTGCCCATGTAGAAAACACGTAGCCGAAGGCGGGTTCTCTGGGGGACCGTTTCAGTTTTGCAGATCGGCGAATAGACTATGAAGAGCGGCATTCTTCACCAAGCTGTCGAGGTGAATCTATTTAACTCAAGCGCGACATTTTTACATCGCGTCACATTTGTATTACCTAAATTGAAGGTCAAGACGAGTTCGTGCCATCGAAGGAAAGAACCATTAGTCGCCAGAAATTGTGCCGCCATTTCGACGAATTCATCGGAGTAATGTTCTTGCGTAAAAATAAATTGCAACTATAAAGGCGCTGGAGTTAAATAATAGATTTCGTTGCCTACATTTGGAGTGCCTATTTACGTTAAAAAGCTAGTTTGTTAATCAAACTTGTGCACCTAATTTGTTTATACGAGGTGCTAATAAAATTACAAATATAACGGCAACCGGTAAAAAGGTTAAAGAGAATTAATTCATGCTTTTGTTGGCTGTTAAAACCTTAAGCTAGAAAGGTAATTTTGGACACTTCCATAGTGCGGAACATTGCTAGTTATTCCAGTAAAATAAACCAAATTTCAACTAGTAAACTGCGAGACACCTGAAGCACTGTTTGTGCTGGATTCAAATTCGTAAACAATCTTTCCAGATTCACTCTCAACGAGTACCTAATCAAATTTCACCTATCAGTACAGAAGTTTCCCACCATCCAATTTCTTGAGTTGCCGTGGTGATTCTGTATAAAACATTTTTATGAGCACGGTCAATTTAACATTACTGAATAGGCCGAGCCGCGGGATCTTATCCCGTCAACACATTTTGAATAGGAATTTTGTACCAGGTGTTGAATTAATTACGAATATAAAGGATCTAGGGTCTAGATATTACTGAGCTAGCCGTGGTACTAATTATTCCATTACAAACAATTCATTGTTACAGTAAAATTTTTATCAGGTCCGTAGATTTTAAATTTTATTTAGAGAAGAGTAATTGTAATGTAAATGTAACTAGAAATCTTCGTGGAAGCCGAGGTGAAAGTCTTCATAGTCTAGCTGTCTAGCCGGATTACACTTCGTTTTCGATCTGATAATCGTACCTTTTGAAAAATCTTCTTATTTTTATTCTGAACTTAGAATGTCAAAATTGACAGCGGCGTTTTGTGCACTGCGGTTGTAACTTGCTGCTCATAGAAAAATGGAAGGTTTTCTATGGCTCAGTTTTGGCGATAGTAATCTTGAGGATATTTTTAGAAGGCTTCACTTAGCATCACCTTCGGAATTTTCTTATAACTTGAGAAATATTCTTAAATATCAGTAAGCCTCTTAGATGTCTTCCTAGAAATTATATTGTCTTAGTAATTGATTTTCTATTCATAGCAGATAGATTTAGAAAACTTATTAACAGAATTTTCTTTAAGTATCTTATTAGTAATCTTTTTATAAATGTTCCCAGGGATGTTACTAAACACCCTTTATCAAATAAGTAGCACGAATATTGCGAGCAGCTACTTTAACGACAAAGTCTAAAAGTTTAGAATGGTACTCCACTAGGATTTGGGGTACAAATTTTAAGACAACAGGATTATTTTGCATGCTTTTGATTTTAAAATTTTTCTCGTATTTGCAGAATACACGAGGAGTTCTTCCAAAAACTTATTGATTTAAAGATATAATTCAGGTAACGTATCGATTTTGATCTTGACCGGATATTCACATTTGGCACTTTGCCAGTGTTTCTGGTAATAAACAAATGACACATTATTTGTTGACCGCATTATACGTAACTCATTTATATGCATAGGCAAAGCAAAAAAGGCAGGTTTATATAACGAGTGAATAACCTAAGGAGTAAATGCAAGTCGAATTAAACTCAACAAACAGTAGCATATCGACGTGGAGGTAACATTTTCAATCGTGAAACATCATAAACCGAGCGAAAGGTCCTCAACACATGTTTTTTGCTGCAACGTTGTCTGCGTTAAAATTACAATTTAACACTACCCACGAGTTCGCATCTGAAATGTAGCAGTTTTGTGGTAATTTGGGCATTATGCTTATTTTGCACAAAAACTTCTAGTGCTACGGTTAATTGCAAGGTAAGCTTTTTTGTAATTTTCTGCTCCATTCATTATAAGGGAGGATATTGTTTCGCTTTCCTGCATTTGATTCCCGTAGCTACCGATAATTAATTTGTGCTTTGTTGCTTGCGTTTCCGTTAGGACAATCGCTGCTGCCCGCAAGATGTCTGGAGACCGTTTCTCCGGCGTGTTATCTCTGACATCCGTTTCGTAGCGGTTCCCAAACTTTGTCCAGGGGTAAGTCCACATCCCTTGGCCCTTGCCCGAGTTCGCCCGTCCGTCCTGTTCTGCCCGTTTGAGTTGGAAGCGATTTATAGGTACTTAATCTCATTGTGTATGTATAGTTTCTTTATACTTAATAAATTAGATTTGATTTAACAATTACACCATTTAATTTTAAAAGCTACCCGTTTTTGGACCATAACTTCGCTATGTGTAGACGCGCAACTTTAAATGGGAAAATTAAACAGCATAAAATTCTGCATATCTTTGCCCATTGAATCTTTTACAGCTTACGAAATTCCACTAGTGAAAATGTAAAAAGACACCACCTGTATTATAAATTTTGCACACATGATCTAAGGCCAAAATGATTACATTTTGGACTTCGGGAGTGAACCCCCATGGGATAAGGTCAAATGTCAAATATATTTCGATCAGTAAATACATGGCTTTTAGAAAGCCCTTATCAACAGCATTCAAAAAAGTATATAGACACGATATGAGGTCTTACATGTATCCCTGGGACACAAATCGCATGCTGGGGCTACTGCATTTGGTACATACATAGTTTTTAATACTTATCCTGGTTTGATTTTCAGATTCTTACGTTATCAAATGCCGATCCCTTTAGGACCATAATTGTCTATGTCTGATCTGGGAGTCGTCAGAACATTATCTCGTTTAATTGGTATAAACGCGACAAGAAGAGCATCTTATATCCGCATAACTTGTAACTATCATACTTTCTAATGTACAAGCACTTTGTCTCAAAACTTTAAAGCACTAAAGCGAATTCTATGACAGCATACTTCGACCGTTGCACTGGAAAATTTTCGAATTTCTTTCCTGTAACGGGAGGAGTAGTAACAATAATCGATAAAAAAAGAGAAATACTCTATCTCGTACATTCTGCAATATTACAGCGAAAGTATGCGATTTGACAATATTCCGGAAGTAAGTTGTCTGGGAAATAATACGACATTTATCCCAATTTACCGTCATTCTTTCAAATTCTCGTTACACCAGGCGAAATGCGACAGAAAAGCATTAAAGCTCGTTCCGTAGGAGATAAGGGGAGACCTCAATACACTCACTTCTGAATAAACTCGTTGAAAATTTATAACAAGAAAATGTTCATAACCATAACCGTATGAGAAGTTACAGTTAAAGTTGTTTTTATTATGTGAGCGTAAAACTCCAGCACCGTAGTTTAATAATTCAAGAATAAAGTATTAAGGTAGCGGCGTAATGACATTACAGTTATTTCAATGGGGTATAATAAGCAAGACGGGGGCTTTTGTTCTTAAAGTGAGTGCGCTTCCAACAGTAATTGATCAAGTATATCTATATGATCCCATTAATGTTGAAAAAACTTTGTTTTTGGTTACTTCCCACAACAGCCAGTTGATTCCGATACAATGCGCTTAATGTGCTTTAGGCGTTTATTGAGTAGGCCGACGTTTGGAATTTCATTGTCAGCATTGAAGGAATCTTCATACATGACAAACGTCAACTGGGTTATTGGTGAATACGAAATAGTTCATCTAACTAAAGGTTCAATTGAGAAATTTATCGGCCATTGTCTAATAAAGGCATTGTGAATGGACAATGATATAGTTAGGATCTAATTGAAAGCGACCGAAACTGACGCTTCTCTTTTTTCTCTAACCATTGCACTTTTGGATTACTGCAATATCTTATGAAAAAGATCGAAAAGATGTGACAGAGTGTTTTATGACACTCACTATATTTCATACCCTTTTCATGGGTGTAGCGCATTAATCATGTAAGGGTTGAACGCATTCGATTAGATTTATTGAAAATTTATTAGACGCTCATGTTTGCTGCTTTCCGATAATTAGAATTAAATATTTACAATTTTCGGATGTGATCAAAAGGTAGTGCCCTCATTTTTATGATTTGATGTATTATTTACGGTAAGTGCGCATAAAAAACGAGCTCGTTAATTCTAAACTACGTCGGACTGACGGGGAAGCGTGATAGGTATAAAATCAATTTTATTTCTTTCAACAGAACGTTTAGCTGAACATTGTATTTTGCATTTCATTTAATTAATTACCAATTACAACTATTTCATTACCAATCCACCCCAAAGAAATATGCGGAATGCCTTCCTTTTCCAGTTATGTTGCGTAGTAGGCATCGATAAGGAGAAGTAACACACGTGATCCACCTGCGAAAGTTTTGGGACGAATTGACTAAAAAACGGAATTGCAAAACGCTCAAAACCATTGATTTCTCTCATTCGACAGGGAATCCATTTTTCTGCTCTTTTTATCTCTGTATCTTCAACCTCCTAACGGAAAAAAGGACAGCCCTTTTTATTTTATTGCATAGTAATAAATTGCTGTCATTTTCAGTGGTATATCTCGTACAGTGAAAAATTTTTTCGCTCGGTTATAAAAATAAGCGTATATGAGTGTGCAAAGAGGTGAATTGAGCAAGTGAATGGAGAAGAAGACAGTCGCCTTGTATACATAATAACGAAGCCAGTGGAGACGTTCGAACTCTAGTAAACATACTGTTTAGTGCTATTGAAAAGACAATATTTCAATAACTCAGATTTTCTTCCCTGTAAAAATAACAAGTTAAAAAAGTAATCGTAAACGATACATAAAAAGGGCATTTCCACTTCATTTCCCATTTGTTAGAAGAAACTTCTGTTAAATTTCGTAAAAATGCGTGCACAAAAATGAAAGTTAGGGTTGTGCAATAGCGACCTTTCGCATATCCTTAAGAACATGTCAATTTTCAAAGCGATCGGCCGTTTGTAAACAAAGCTATCGTGCACACGGACAGACAGACATTATACGGAAAAAGTGTAAAATTATGGTACATGACACATTGATTGTTTTCTATAATTTTTTGCTAACAAACGCAGAAAAAATTCCTTCATTGGTGCAAGTCTCGACACCATAACGAACCAAATCGCGAAAAAAGTAGAACAATGGCTCTTAAGATAAAAATTCAGTAGCGACACAGCCGTAGGGACGGACAGACAAAGTGGTCACAATAGCGCATTTTTTTTATTTTTGTGGAAATGAGGTAAAAAGGAAGAAGGTTCCACTTTTAGGTAAATGGTGTAACGGGAATCCGTTTAAAGAGCAGACATTTTTAAAGTTTTGACTTTCATGTTGGGTTGACACGTGAGAAAAATTGTCATCGCCGCCAACATGCACACTTTTTTGGAGTAGTGTGCTAAGCAAAGGTGGGTACTGTTCGCGAGCGATTCGCTCGAAAAAGCGCTCCAAGCGAAAAAGCGCTTGCACTCGTAATCACTTTTCGGAGCGGCTGCTTGGTGCTCGACACTCGAGCGTTTACTTAAAGTGCTCAGCGCTGTTTTCCGCTTCCAAGCGCTTTTTCCGCTCATGAGCGTTTTTTCCGCTCGCAAGCTCTTTTTTCGCTCGCGAGCTCTTTTTCGCTAGCGAGCGGTTTTTTCCGCTCCCGAGCGCTTTTTCCGCTCCTGGGCGTTTTTTTCGTCCGTGAGCCCTTTTAACCGCCCTCAAGCGCTGAACGATTATGTGCCGCTCGCGAGCGTTTTTTTCCGCTATCGAGTGCTCGACCCAGCTCTGGTGCTAAGAAACTAAATTTAGTGATCTGTTGTCAGTTTAGTTCATTCACGGAAATCCATTCCTACTCCTCTGGAGGGCTTATTAAAAGATATTTCACCTGCAGCGAGAGTGGAATTATCCATTACGCTTTGTAACAACCTGTGTATGTACGGCATAGCGTAGTAAAAAAGCATAATCTAAAAACAGACAAGCAATAATAATCGTGTGTGTTTTACGTATTGCAAGAAAATTAATTATTTCATTTATTCATATCCCAAGGTGGTTACTTACTCGTAAGGAGAGAATTAGAAGTATCATGTAATAAGGGCGGTTATAAATGCAATTTTAATTCAGATGTAAATAAAATAAGAAAATAAACACTGCCTTACGTGTGGATATTCAGGATGAGGTAAATGAAGCGGGCCATTGTTATTAGAATGAAAGCAATGAGAGTTTGTTGACTGCGTCTACCGCAACCTAATGTTGAATAACAAAAAGCTTATAGCCGTTGCGTCGGGCTGGGTTTGTCACCTTGTTTTCAGCATGACCATGTGGGATTTTGCTGTTGAAGGATTATTGTTTCTTCATTTTATTGATTTACTGGTACACAGTTCCCTTGGGTCACTTTTTGATCGTTTCTTGTGTTCCTGCTGTAGGGCGACTCTTCGGATGTGTTTTAGGGCGGAATTGCCGATATCTTGATACCTATACATTTTCAGCTTTGACGGTGATGATTGCGAGATCTGCCCTCAGCGTGTCGTTTCTTACAAACCATGGGGCTTTGATAATGGTTCGCAGAACTCTCGACTGTGCTATTTCGATTCTTTTCACGTTTGTAACTGACACGTACGTCATCCAGCCTGCAGATGCGTATGTTAGGATTCGCTTGATATAACTGTTGTATATATGGACTTTTATGTTGAGTGGCACCTCCCAAACCTTGTTGAAACCTTGGCTAGCGAGTCATCGACAGACGTTTTTCCTCTGTTTGCGGATTCCGCAACTAGATCTATAAGTTTAATAACCTGGAGCGTGGGTGAGGGGCCGGTTCTAAATCCAAACTGCTCGTCGCACGTCCTGATCCTCGGGAGTAGTCTTGCCATCAGGACTCTTTCGAAGATCTTAGCCATGGTCGGACGTATGGAAATCGGCCTGTTAGGACTTGCGAAGTTCTTTCCTGATTTCGGAAACATAATTATTACGCATTCTTTCCACGACTCCGTACGGTGTTACAGGTGGAGGATGGCGTTATAGATCCTTGTGCGGAACGCCAACGTTGTCCTCGTTTTGGAGAGTACGATATGTAATGTGGTCGTGCCCGGGAGCTCTTCTGGCATCTAGAATAATCTGCCTAACCTCGATGAGAGATGTGTAATGAAGTAATGTAATGGGATTGGCATTGCTAGAATTCTTGGTTGTGCTCAGGGTTGTTGTCCTCGTCTGTGGTTGGATATTGAGGGGAAGTCTTCTGCTTTTTCGGCGGCTTCGTATATATCCCCATCAGGGGGTGGACGGGTGGTTTTCTTTTCGATATACAGCGATGATGTTGGTAGGCACGCCCCTGATCTTGACTGTTATTCCCGTGGCTTCCATATTGTTGTAAGGAAAAGCCACGGGTGGATGTACCAGTCGCTTGTTTACCATAATCGTCGTTTCGCCTGTTTCTGGAGTTCCGGCGATCAACGACTGGTCTGTTTGGTATACCGTGTAGTTTGGCACACTAAACATTGTGTGGTTGGCGAGGTGGGTTTCCCCGATTCCGTTGTGATTTGTTTTACTATCATTCTGAGACCGCTGATGTTCTACCGCGCCATTTTTTGGTGGTGCTTCTCTTTAGGCTGACCATTTTTTCCCATCCTTTATCGCCAGAGGTGGAAGTGGTTTCAACTGCCGGTGCAGATGGTTGGGGTTGGCTGATCGTAGCTGGGGTGGCGAGTAGTGGGACGTGCGTTTTTTCGTGGCCGCGTTGTTTTTTGTCCAGTTCCGAGGCGTGTGCCCGATCCTCTGTACTTAGCTGGATACTGTCCGGTGCAGTTGGTTCAAGTTGGTTTTTCTTCCCAGGGTTTTTGTGGGTTTTGGCGCAGCGAACGCATCGGAGAGAGTTATCGCAGTTCACGTTCGAATGGCCGAAACGCTGGTGCGCGAAGCTGATGGCCTATACAGATCGATAACGACATTAAGCGACCAAACAAATTTTTAGATCCATCTACATCTTGGGAGAGGATCTCCAGAGTCTCCTTTCCATCAGCGAGTTGCTTTGTTTAAGCGATTATTAACATTTATTAAGCATTTCGTAGAGACACGATATAGTGCATTAATTCCACGTAATGACTTAACGTTAAGCGAGTGCTGATTCCATAGCTGGTATATGCGTAGTTTATCCCAATGTGAGCCCATCATACAGATTGTGTATTTTAACGTATTAACAATTATTTATCTCATTAAACATTTGTGGTAAGGACTTTCACGCGTTAACTTAACTATAATTTCCATTGCAAATATTGTACAAACATTTTAGAATGAAGAAGCATCGAAACTGGGTTTTATTAATAGGTATTTTCTTGGGGTTTTATTGGTTCCCCTAATACTGGTGACGCGCTAATCAGAATTCTTTTTATTTTATTAATTATCTTTTATTTCTCTTATATAAATCATTCCGTTTTCCTCCGTATCCTCTATCTTCTTCGCACCTTTAGGCACTTACTAATCCCTAATTTCATGCTTCCGTTCATGTCATACTTTTAACATTATTTTGGGAGCTTTTAAACATTAGCAAGTCAAAGACTATTTTATACTTCTAGGGATTCGGGTTCCCATTCTTTGATGATTTCGGGAACAAAGAAGGAACGTACTGGAGCACTATTTAATATGCGATGATTTGGGAATTGTGTTCTGAATAAACCAGAATGCAACTGCGTTTTAAAGCAGTTCAATTATGGACTAACTAATCATATTATTCCAATAATGCAACATAAAAGAATTCAAACTATGCATGTGGGTATGAAAAAGTAATTAATAAATTAATTAAAATCGGGCTACCAAAAATGCCCAATGCTGTACGTAAAACCACTGTTTTTCGGGCGAGCTGTACGCAGCGCAATTTCCTAATTAAACGTAACTGTACATATTCTCCAAACATTGTACAATTATTTTTCAACAACAAATCGGGGCAAATCAAAGGATGTAGGTCGACAAAAACACAACAATGTTTATATTCCAATAAAACATTTCCGGAGATACTGTGTCTTATTAAATTTTAACGAAGCTAACTTCGAAAATGCTCAGCGATCCCTCAAGGGTTAACAGCATTTAACATTATGTTCTGAATTATTATCGCTGGAAATTCTTGCGGTGCAATTGCGTGAGGTCCCATTTCATAATTTAATTAACCGTTTTTCAAGTGGTTTAATGATATGAACTTTGAGTTAATAACAGTGCAACCTTGACGCAGTCGGTAGCAGATAGATCAAGAATATCATGGCTCTTCATTACCTCGGCGAGTTGGACCCGTCATTATAATTTAGAGTAGATAGGCCTTTACGAAATGACTCTATCTTCCACTTTATCTTATATTACTATTTTCATTTTAGTTCATCGGTAGTCAGGTTAAGAAGCTGCTGTCACTTTAATTAAGGAGATTCGGATAGTTTACGATAACCGATTGCGCCGCCGCTTTTTACCACCATTAAGAATGAGTTTAGGAAAAGTGCAAAGACGAGGATAATATTGTGGACTTTAACACATTTGTGTACGCTTATAAAAAATTGCGGAGAACGCCTCAAAGATTCCATTAAAGGTTTACAACTTGTGCCGAAACTTTCTACTTTTCGCTTAAAATGGAAAAAAATTCGAAAATGCATTCCATTTTAATTATGCATGCGCAGATTTTATACTTTTAATATCAGACGGCCATTATTAAAAATTTCCTCTTCGAAAAATTAATATTAAAATATTCCACTACACGAATAAAACAATTATCTTATTTCATCGTTCGTTGCCGACGATATGTCTTGAGAAAATTAATTTAACTGTTTAGGCATGTTTTAGGTGGGCCTTCCGGGTCTGGGAACCGGTACGGCGAATGCATTCTTCTCTGACTGAAACTATAAACGTGCATTGTCGACTGCGACGTTGCGAAACGTTTGCCTTAAGTAGGTCGATCGAACCGAAATTTTTTCCTGATATAAAAATGCTCTGTACAGCGATGTTGGCCTGCCTGGAAATAGTGTACAGGATGGTAGGTTGTTGAATTTATTCTAAATAATATAAAACATTGAATTTTAGATGGAGTTGTGCGAGTATACGTTGTAAGTTTAGACATGTTCACCGTGTTCAGAAACTGAAAAAGTTTTGGGAAGCTCAGGATACCTTATCAGAAACTATATTACACCTATATATACATCGAAAGTTTAAAGCGACTGAATTATTGACCCGAAAGTAATAGTTCGTACGTGTTGGTTGGCCATTTGTTTTTATTTTTCAGTTTAGTGTGTACGGTAAGTGGTTCAAAACCGTAAACGACAAGGAAGTACAAAATCCTCAAGCCAATATTAATTGAATAAGTCTCTCTATTCTACGTCTGACGGTTTCATTATCAAAAGTATTAAAGAATTAATCAAAATCCACACACAGACGACGCGAATTTTGATGAAAGTATATCGCCTATGTATTAGCTGTGCAAGTCCAAAAATTCAGCGTATTTACGACAATCGTTATATTATGTGCACTAATTTAATGCAGGGAGGATTTTCGAGACACGCTGCAGAAGCATAACAATATTTCATCAAAAAAATCTCCCATACTGTAACGGTATCCACCATTATGAGTAAAACGATTGGCATTAGAGCTGAAATCTTGAAAATATCGGTAGGTTTTAAACGTTTGCTCATCGATGCCTTCGGTGATAACCAAACTTTGTTTATTTTTCGCATCCTGAGATAGTTTGTTAATCCTAAAAACTTGTTAAACATGGTTTATACGTTTTGTCTTCCTTTTGTGGGTACCCTTTTTCGACAACTCGTCTTTAAGATACTCCAATTTAAAATCTTAACCCAATCTCAACGAGGTCTTCCTTACTCCTTGTACCTATCTTCTTCCTCGGGTTCTCAAAATATTCTCCTCAAGATATTGATCTTTTATGAGTATCTGCATCTCTTCTTTAAATTTTCCCTGTGTATGTACTACCTTCCGACACCTACTTCTCCAGATATTCGCATTGAAAGTTTTGACCTATACATTGTGTCTCTTCTCTCTATTTTCACTCTGTAAGTATACTCCTCCCACACAAGTTTTTAAAATGCTCGTATTGGAACCCATCAACCTATACATCGCGTGCCTATCGTTCACTATACAGGGTGTTACATGACCGCATGTAAAAGAAAATTGGGTGATAGAGGGGATCAGGACAAGCACTTTTTCCAAATAAACTGAAGGTTCAATGTGTTTCGTTTGGGAGCCACCCCCAAAGAAGTGGTGAAATTTAATTGGAAACTTGGAGGCGCGAAAAAAAATTCTGATTTCGACGAAATTTGGTATCTGGGGGTTTTTGAACATGAAAATGACGAATGTGGAATTAGTTTTTGAAAATTCGAAAAAAAAAATTCCACTGCAATTTTTGCCCGGACAACGAAAATGAAAAGAATTCCACGAAATTTGCTGTGTACATACTTGATGAGTTAAGGAACAAAGTTGTCGAACAGTTTTTTAAAATAATTTTTCGATTTAAGTCGATGCCATAAACCTCACTATTAATGCCAGTCCCTTTTGCCATACATTCAATATGCAAAACGCCCTCGCAGTTCCCAAAAATGGTCACAATCAGTTTTGCTTTTTTTTGCGGACAGAAATCCCTTAGAACCATTGCACTGATTCGCTTTGTGGGAGAGTGGGTCGCGGTTGTAACGAGTCGAGGGATTCATCGACACTATTTTCGTGCCAAAATCTCCGTAAATAGTCAAAAATTTTGTACCAGACTTCTCTTCCTTTATCTATCGTTTACCTATTTTTTTCACAAGGAGGCCCCACCACTTCAAGGTCATGGTCTTGGGTTTTGAAAGATATCTGAAATACGTTTCAGACATTTTTGGAGTTTAATTCTATAGGTCGACAAAGAAGATATTCAAAAAACTAATTTTTTGTGGTTTTAAGTTTAGGAAGATATTGGAAATACGGGCCACAACTTAGGTCCATAAACAAAGTCGCCCTTTAGCAGTTGTAGGTCTTTCTCATTAATACATACAATAACACATAATACATTAATACACACATACGTAATTATAGTGATATTACTGTACAGCCCGTTTCACGTGTGAATAATGTGTGTAAACTTAGAAAAAGTAAGAATTTTCATACAAGACTAGGAAAACGTTCTACATGTAAGTACAGAACATTTATTCTGTACTCTTTGCTTGACGCTTTGCTTTTGCAATTAGAAATACATAATTTGTCATTTTTTAAGAGTTCTTCATTACAGCATGTTTCTGTCATCTTATTGAACGCTTTTGCTTTGTCACTTACATTCACTTCATAGATTGCAATAAAAGCGTGCCGTGATAACACGCTCACGCCTTAGTTACGGCACCAAAACCACGACCTCGGTCCATTAACAAGTCACTCCTTAAGTTACGCAACCAAGAAATCCCCTTCACTAAGGTCATGATTTTTTTCGTCGAAGAAATCCCAAGACCACGACCATGTCACGTAACCAGGGAAATCGCAAGACCGCGACTTTAGTCCAAAACTCAAGGCTATACTCCTGAAGAACAGATTCGATCATGATTTGTGACTTGTAGGGAAGAACGCGCTGCCATATTTGCTGTGACTCATTTGGTCATTACCTTTAATAAAAGATGTAATGGCCGTGTGATATTTTTGGTGAAGTTTTTCTCTTGTGATTTGATTTCTGCGCTTTACTGGCGGTATTTCTAGTTTTATGCCCTTTGGGTATGTATGGTGACGTTACAGCCGAATTGTAATTAATATATATATTTGTAGTGATAGTCATTTAAAGAATTTTAACTCCGTTATTTCTGCTCAAGTATATTTCGATAATTATTTTCTGTCTACGGGTTGGTCCCTTTTTTCAAGTCAAATAACAAATTTAATCAATATGTGACGTACCTTAATTGTAACGAAACGTAAAAAGTTGACCTAACCGCCAGTTCCTATTTTACAGACTTTAACACGCCAACCTGTATTTCAAATTCATGTTTTCCTAAATTCCCGCGCAACGACGGTCAATACATTAAGTATTAACATCAGCCTGTATTAACATTTGATGAAATAAGGGAGATGTATGCTTTAAGATCAGTTGGTTTTCACGACTAACCGTACTAAATTCGAATAATGGTGCCTCAACTTTCGGAAGATCTTTCCATTCGAGCAGCATTAAACGACGAGACAAAGAGTTGTAATGAAGTACGTGTTTATGGTTTGCAATTGACATTTTAGTAAAATTTTTTTATAAAAGTGTGTTTCGCATACTATAGGCACTGAGAAGGAACAAATTATTGTCAATGGATTCAGTGTTTTGGGTGTATTTGCATTTTTTTTTCATTTTTGTTGTTGTCGATTTTGTTCTCTTAATGACTGAGATTATGTAAGGCGATTGATGATACACTTTTATGCTGGTACAGAGTGTTTTGTGGGAAATGTAGTCCTCTACAATTTATCTTCTCTTTCTCTCTTTCGGTTCTCGTTTTCATTAAACGCGCGCGACCGTGATTTCTGTATAGGAACATTGCATAATACTCCACTAGGAAGTGTGGTACATTGCGCGAAACTTGTCGGCTCTTTCTAACATTGCATCGACCACAATTATTAACGTCAAAGCAAACCCAAATTTTAGGTTCCTAAAGCAAACATACATTCGTGAAGACGTAATTTTGCAATCAACTAATCGAGTATCACAGACAGTTTCAGTAGTTCAAACGTTATTTTTGACTTCTTTGGTAGTGGAAAAGAACGTGGATGCCTTTCTTGGAAAACTTCATAAAAAGGAAAATTGCAACTTCATTCAATAATTAGCTAATGATCCCAGATTTTACTCGTCCCCCAGAGGAAAGTGTGGTAACCGAGGTGGTCCTGATGCATGCATCAACTACATCGCCATTATTTGGTTGCATTTAACCAATAAATTACCGTCCAATGACTTTAAATCGAGGGATGTGAGCTAAGGGATAAAAACCCACCAGCATTAAACCCGAGCACCTGCATTCAATTAATTAATATAAAAAGGTGGAGGGCGATTAACAACTCCAGGACTTACAATGTCATCATTTCCATCACAATTACTCGACGTGATAATTAAACCAATGAAACGGGGACAATATAATTAAGAGAGCACTTCTTATAATGGCGGCAGCACCGGGAAAAATCGCCATTGTCTACTTCAACACTATCAAAACGACTTCGCGTCTGCAAAAATATGGAAATTGGTGCCACTTCAAAACAGGAAATATAATTTTAAAAGTTATTGCTCACAATTCGGTTACGCTCCGAGTGCAGGAATGTCGTTATGTTTACAAAAAAAAAAGAAATGGTTCCAGTACTAAATTAACTTTGTCAACTGTATAATCAAGTCGATGGCAAATTAACGTTTATGCAAGATTAATTTAGTTTCACGGCTGTAGACTGCATAAATAACTGTAATAACGAACAGGAATCATGGAAACACATATAATTAAGCTACTGGCAGACTCGCGAGAAGAATTTCTTATTTGAGCCGAGACCCAAACGCACTGTTTGGGATAATACCGATGGCATTATAGAAAAAATATTGATATTTATACACATCAATATACTACTTTAGAATTTTCAACATTCAGAAGCACGTTTACTGTATGTTATTCTTCAAAAGCTCTTGTCTTGTTATCTAGTCACGTTCTTTATAAAATATTGTTAAGATATTCGCCTTTCCTCAGATGATTGTATCCATTTAATATTTACAAAAGATTTCACTATAATAAAAGTGGAAGCCAGATACATATTTTTCATTTACACCCTACTTCCCAAACTTGTGAATCATCGCCAATTTTTATATGTCAAACTTTCGCTTGCCCTTTTCTCGCCAGAAAGCAAAACAAAAAGCAATTAATCTAAGCGGAATTCGGTTTTTTGTTAGGGGGATTTAATACAGATTACTGGCGGATTTATACATTATATTTTTGCGCAACGTGAAACATAATTCTTTCGTTTTCCTCAACAATTAGAAACAGTTGAGAATCGAACTTACTCAACGTGATAAAATAATTACTTAATCTTCGCTGATCGATATTTTACTGTGGGGCACTTTGACGAAATTTATTTGTTGCGATACGAATACTTTGTGAGGAAAATTGTGAAATAAGATTACTATAATGAGATCATTAAAAATGGATTAGTTCCCCTTCCCTGTTCACGTTTTTGTTGCCTTCTGTTGACTTCTTTTCTTATTTCGTAATATTATGTTAAAGGACGGAAATGCTCCAAATTGTAGGTGCGACAGACTTGTACCTTTGGGAAAGAGCAAGAGATTAATCTCTGGAAGTACCTTTTTAACGTCTACGAGGGTTGTAAATCCCAAACTAAAACAAAACGTTTGGAAAACATTCAATTGTTGCCAGCAATTAAAACAGAGCTTGATTGCTGTGGAAAACATGTCGAGCACGGTAACTGCCTATAAACCTAAGTAAAAAATTACCTACTTTGAGCACATTACTCTCAGTACTATAAAATACTTGAATTTTTAAGTACCTATTTAACACCTAGGGCGCCATTGCCCAGTGAAGAAGATATCGACACTCAGTTTTTATGTAAATTGCGGGCTCTTGCATATTCTGTCCAAAAGTAAGTAAGAACAATGAACCACAAATGTGGTAATGTCATAGAAATGTTAGGAAATGTGAAATTTCAAAAACATTTGGAAAATGTGATAAAATGTGGAAACAGAAAAGAAAGGTGTTGCACAAATGGAATGATTTTATAAGCTTATTATTTTCATGTTCAAAATTCCCAATATACCCAACTTCGTCCAAATCCACAACGTTTGGTACCTCCCTCTCTTAATTTTTTAAGTACAGAATCGTAAAAAATACCCATAAACCTAAGTAAAATACTTTCATAATTTTATGTTACGAACGACCAATAAATATTTATTGTAACTTGCGACGTGTCGAATTATAAAGTAATAACATTTTTGTGCTGTAAAATTTACCTCCAATGTGCGCGATCGTGATTCCCATAAGAAAACACGGTAAGACCCCCACTAGTGGGAGTGCGATTCACTGATAGTAAACTTTCCGTCTGTTTATTATGCTATTTCTTTACGATTTGAGTACATCTCTGCTAGATTTAAAACAAATAAGCTTGGGTTCATTATTTTCATGTTCAAAACTCTCCATATCCTTTTCTATGTATACCTCCGTGTAGCGGTCGGTCATCTTAGGCCGAAAACTGTATACCCAAATGATTATTTTTAGGAATGCACTTAGGATTTTTAGCTGTAGTTCAATGGAAATGCTTGATATACACAAAATTCTAATTTTTACCAGATTATTTATAAAATTCCATAAAAACGTGTAAATGTGTGAGATCCCAATGAACGAAACAAAAATGTTTCCAATATGAATCTCCCAGGATGGACGATTCAAGGAGATATCTATAGTTGCACCCAAATTCCAGGAAATTTCTAGAAGATTTACAAATTGTAATACAGTTCCGGTGAGGTTCCAAAAGCTTCTTGTTTGGAAGTCGAAAAGCTCCAAAATTGCATTTCTTCTATAATTCCTTGCTCAGCAACCATAACAAGAATAAAATTAAACCATTTCAAGACTTTTGTGTATACCATTCTAGAGTTGGTAAAAAAACCAATATTCTGAACCCAAACACTGCTGTAAGTACTTTACAATTCTGATTTTGGCGAAATTGGATATCGGAGGCCTTCCGTCCGCCCGTTGTTCACATGAATATTGTAACAATGGAAACCCCATTTTGTTTACCAATAGATCCTGAACGCGACTTTCTGGACACTCTGTATACGTTTTTTGAACAATAGTTACATATTGGGTAAATGCGGCCTCAGACAACTGCCGAGTAATTTAAATATCACCAGCTGTCGCGAGCGGCAAATGTACAAGATTGATAGTTTGTAACGTTATTTTCTTACCGATTGGTATTCCTGATTGGAATTCCGCTTAAGTAACTATTTGATTCGTAATCTTATTTAAATTCTTACTCTTGTTATTCATTATTCTTACACCATCTAGGTACTAACTTTGTAATCCACTAGTTTAGATGTAAGTTCTGTAGTAAATTTTTTCCAAGTGTTATATATAGCCTTCTTATTATTCTTACCTTAGTTCTATATTTTCGCTGTTATAGATTTCTTATTACATTAGTTCTTTGTTTTGCCTATAGAGACCATCAGAGTATTAGAGGTTTCTTTTACCTTAATTCATTCTCTTGTCGATAGGATTCCCGCTTTGCATTTTTCTGCACTTAATACCATCCCTTCTTCTTACATTTTATCTTGCTTACTAGTTGTATTTTACCCCTTACGGAAGTTTCTATTTTTGCAGTGCTTACATGCAAATTTTCTCTTGATGCGCCATTACTTTCACTGGCTGTTTTG
This sequence comes from Photinus pyralis, assembly GCF_008802855.1. NCBI lineage: Eukaryota > Metazoa > Arthropoda > Insecta > Coleoptera > Lampyridae > Photinus > Photinus pyralis. The sequence goes on along the minus strand of NW_022170596.1, from coordinate 43,293,033 downwards.
ACTTTACCATTTATCTTTGGAGTGGTTTCTCTTTCTCTCTATTTACATATAAACAATACGAGGTATGTTAGATTATTACTCAGCATTTATCTTAATATGCCGTTTGTTTTAGCTTTCCTCAATCATTGTTTTCTTTTACATGTTCTCACCGTTCTTTTTTTTTGGAATACCGTTTACGTTGTATCTACGTGCACATAACCTATTACTTATTACGCCGTACGAAGATGATATTGCACTTTTACCGGAACCCGCCATTTTAGGAAGATTGAAAGTAGCGAACGTCATGCGATAGATCAATTTCTATATTACCGACATGTCATTCTACCTACATTAACCATATGAATCTACTTAATTCTACCAACATTACGACCTACTCGAAGTTTATACCTCAAAGTGTACCTATTTGTTCCCGAATCGTCCTGTCGAGTCAAAATTTTGCTTTTGCTAGTGTAAAGTCATTCGAATTATTGATTCTGTTTGAGTATTAATACAATTTTAATATACGATTGCCTCCGTGTCAGACGTTAGCATTGCTTACGCAATATTTCATATGCCGCGCTATTCACAACCCCTTTTATTTGTTTGTGATGTTGTTTTCTTTTACAGAAAAGGTTGACCGCGCCCTTTTGAGTTCACAAGGTTGCGACCCGAAGTCAAAGGTAAATTTTTAATTTCGTCGACCCCTTGGTACTCATACAACGTTTGATTACATACGGGTTTTCGAGACAATCAAATTGTACCTAATTATTACATTTGCTTGATTTCATTTTTTGAGATCATGCGTCTACTCATTACCTCGTCACCACTTTCGGCTTACCAGTAAAGGTACTAACGCTTAAGTACTTAGTAAGGAAATACACATTAATCCTAGGTCTCGAACCAAAGATCGTAAAATGCTTGATCGTAGAGCGGTGTAAAATACTAGGGAATTTAGCAATGTTATGAAAATCTGAAATACGCCAAAAATGCAATGAAAATGAAGAAATGTTTCGGAAATGTGCAAATTGTAGAATGTTATGAATCAGGAAAATGTGAAATGTGAATACAACACTTTTAAGAGTGGTTACTGGTTACCCCTTCGCAAATAACAAATAACAGAAAAAAGTTACAGTATTTTTGCTTACCACGTATCATCTCCTTGTCTTATTTTACAAGATAGGTTCACGCTCTCTCCTACCAATTTTATTTGTACATCCTATTTTACTGGTATTCCAGATTTGACACCCCAAAAATTGGCAAAATTTGTAATGTGATATCTGAAAATTAAAGCTGTACAGTAGTAGCGAGATTTTGCTTGTTGAAGAATTCCTTAGATACTTAGAGATTAAATACTCTTCCAATAAGGTAGATCAAGGTTACAAAAGAGTAAAGGTCAAAGTACAAAGTACGTACCTTCCTAAATTATTATTTGAAGGGAAATATTGAAAAGTTAACGATCCTTCACATAAATAGATCAAGGTTGTACAAAGGATAAGGTACAACATATCCACATGCATACATAATCGACTACATACATTACCGACCTTCCAGCATTCTGCCGGCTACTCTGAATTAGGTTTTCCTGTAGTTTTCCAAATTCGTAAGGTAAATACCGGAGTGGTATAGAACAACTTAAGACCTTCTGCAGAGATAACCCTAAAAAGGCATTATGCGGGTCACTCTGTAATAGATGTTCTAAATTAAAGAGAATTTTAGTTGTTTTTTTGTTTTTTGAAGGAATTGCTACACCAAACGTTATTCATTTCCTGAGAAAGAGGGACGTTTTCCATTAAAAAAAATATAAATTGCGCCCAATTACAGAGTGATCCGCATTGAAAACTTTGACATGATGCTCCTCGTGATGCTCTGAATATCCTATATACATTTTTGAACAGTTGTTAATTGGGTAATGTCTTATTTACGCAAATCATAAAAATTTTACTGCGAATTTAGCACGGAATAGAATAAATGAAGTGTGTGTCGTCTTACGGTAAAAGTGAGAAAACATTTCAGCCATCGATGTAATTTAAGGGTGGGCGAATGTGTTTTTCATTTATTTATTTCAGGTGCCTCATTCCCATTTACTAACTTGTATTTCCATTTCGGCGGTGCAATTAAGAAAATAAGAAACGAATCGTAAATATATAGATATTATTGTTTTATTGTCCTTCCTTTTATTGTTTGAGTTTAACAAGAGGTAACCGAGGTAATGCCATACAAGAAATAAAGAATTCCACCTAAAGATAAGGAAAGTATCTAGATCTAGATGGAAAAAAATGTTTTAACAAATTTTTTTGCTGGCACCAAACAACCTAAAAATATACACAATATTACTTGCACTTATGCCCGTTTGTACCGACAAATTTAAGTGGAGCTTAGCTTAAGCGTCGCTTAAAATCCATGGCAACCATTGTCTCAATAATCGTTGCCATGGATTTTAAGGGACGCTTAAGCTAAGCTCCGCTTAAATTTGTCGGTGCAAACGGGCATTAGTGCTTCTGTGAATAAAGTTCGTAAAAAGTAAAAACAATATAGTTAGAAAATTGTTTGAATAAAGGAGTTTGGATTTAAATTAGTTGCGATAATTAGTAAAAATAGAAGATCTATAAAGAGAACACGTCGCCCGAAGCGTAGTGAAATTATAATTCATCTAAAGCAGTTACCGTAATATATAAATAACAAAAAATGAAAGAAGGAACATGACAAACGGAAAGAATTTGCGCAAAATAAAAACAGTTAACATCCGTGACTTACATTAAAAATTCAATTTAAAGAAAGATGACTGCAAACACAATTAACGGTGTTGCCGGAGCGCGAGTTTAAATTCGGCTCGAATTATTCCTGTTTGACTTGTTCAAAAAAATACACGAAACTGAGTTGCCGTAAAAATCCCGCAGCTTTTACTGTCACACTTGCGAATGCATACACCGTTAACAATGCAGACCTCAACAATTATTCAATGCGATGGCAGGTGCGTATAACGAGTAAACAAGATATCTTCCGTAGGGGGATCGCAAGTGGTCTCTCGCCATCGTACTCTATTATAAACTTTAAAATGTAAAAATTTGAAGAGGGAAATTCGTATAGGGGCGACTTCCCCCTTTGAAACTCGAAATAATAGAATTGTAATATTAACAACACCTTTATGGGGAAAGTAGACGTGATTCAATTATGTTATCTGATTTGGTATCGGATTAAATTTATATACAACTAGGATAATAATCAAAGTTGCCATTGTTGTATGAGGTGAAAGACACGACATAAACTGCAACGAAACCAAATACAGATTAATTAGTTTGCAAATAAATTAATTCTTATGCCCAAATTCAGATTGATTCTCGTGGGAACTGTCGTTCGAAATAATAGAAACTGTGGTTTTCGCAGAGGGAAGGTTATGGAGTAAATTCGGTGGAAAATTCTATGCGTGCGAATTTGAGGATTCAGCAAACATGTGACGCCTTTTAAAGTAGTTTGGGAAGAATATTTAAATATATGAAGTAGCGTCGCTGCGTAGGTGAATTTAGATGAAGAGGATAATAATTGATCTGATGAGTTATGTTCGGCGCGGAACAAAACGCTCATTTAATTAAACCTGAAATTACCAAACTAATCCATTATTAAATTGGTTTTATCAAACCGAACGTAATCAGTTCTTATGTCCAATTATTGAGGACTAAATGAAACGCTTAATTAAGTAAGATTGTTATTAATCGATCCTACTTATACTTGGATATTTGCTACATAATGCGAAAAACCACCAAAACCCCCAAAAGTCGAAATTAAAATAGTCAAATAACACGAAAGCGTTTGAGGAGCAAAGTATCAGCCCGAAACGTGTCATATTAACAGCTGAAAACGTGTTTAACACCTCTTTAATCGGGGTTAATCAACAAATTAAAGCTTTTGCTAACACTGCCTGCTGCAACCATAATATCCTGAGGTGCAGAAGTGGACCTTTTTCTTGTTTTTTCTGCTATATTCTTCACTTTTTAGCGCATTTTTGCAAAAAAATTTTTTTGTAAAAAGTAGCTTTTAATCTCACTTTGGCTGGCTGGCTGGCTGGCTGGCTGGCTGGCAGCAAATGTGGGCGCGTAGAAGAACTCTTGTAGAAAGGCAACGGGTGTACGTGTATCTACGGGGCCGTGAAATTTGTCAACCTTAGGGACATGGCTACATGATGTGGGGTTGGCGACATCTGGGCGTCATCCTCGAGCGTAGTATACTAACGTGAAGTTTTTCAGTTTTTTCCTATCTTCTACTACAGTTTTGGTCCGATTCTTTTGAAATTGGTGTCGTCGGAAAGATGTTGTAAACGCGCACAACTCCTGCGTGGCGGAATTTTGTTTTTTTGTCATAGGGGCGAAATTAACGACCTTTTGCGAGGCGGCGCGCGCGTCTTCGAGAAGTAGTCAGGCGCCTTTTACTTACCTTCCGTTGCGAACTCACGCGGTTTAACGTTTCGTGAATCTCGAATCGCTGTCTCTCTTTCTCGTGTCGCCAATAGAAGTGAATTGCGAGTGAACGGGACGTCGGAAGGAGGTACCGTCAAAGGGAATGTGGTAGCCCCCGACACGATCTTCCTGATGGTGGAGTCAAATCTTCAAACGCGAATTGCGGGTGAACCGGACGTCGGAAGTGGGTACCGTAAAAGGGAATGTGGTAGCCCGCGACACGATCTCACTGATGGTGGAGTCAAATCTTCAATCGCGAACTGCGGGTGAACGGGACGTCGGAAGGGGGTACCGTCAAAGGAAATGTGGTAGCCCCCGACACGATCTTCCTGATGGTGGAGTCAAATCTTCAAACGCGAATTGCGGGTGAACCGAACGTCGGAAGGGGGTACCGTCAAAGGAAATGTGGTAGCCCCCGACACGATCTTCCTGATGGTGGAGTCAAATCTTCAAAGGCGAATTGCGGGTGAAAGGGACGTCGGAAGGGGGTACCGTCAAAGGAAATGTGGTAGCCCCCGACACGATCTTCCTGATGGTGGAGTCAAATCTTCAAACGCGAATTGCGGGTGAACGGGACGTCGAAAGGGGGTACCGTCAACGGGAATGTGGTAGCCCCCGACACGATCTTCCTGATGGTGGAGTCAAATCTTCAAACGCGAATTGCGGGTGAACGGGACGTCGGAAGAGGGTACCGTAAAAGGGAATGTGGTAGCCCGCGACACGATCTCACTGATGGTGGAGTCAAATCTTCATCGCGAATTGGCGGGTGAACGGGACGTCGGAAGGGGGTACCGTTCAAAGGAAATGGTGGTAGCCCCGAACACGAAATCTTCATGTGGTGGAGTCAAATCTTCAAAACGCGAAATTGCGGTGAACGGGACGTCGGAAGGAGGTAACGTCAAAGGGAATGTGGTAGCCCCGACACGATCTTCCTGAATGGTGGAGTCAAATCTTCAAACGCGAAATTGCGGGTGAACGGGCGTCGAAGTGGGTACCGTAAAAAAGGGAATGTGGTAGCTCGCGACAGCGATCTCACTGATCGGTGGAGTCAAATCTCAATCGCGAATTGCGGTGAACGGGACGTCGCAAGGGGTACCGTCAAAAGGTACATGGTGGTAGCCCCCGACACGAATCCTTCCGATGGTGGAGTCATAATCTTCAAACGCGAATTGCGTGAAACGGGACGTCGAAGTGGGTACCGTAAAGGAAATGTGGTAGCCCGCGACACGATCTCACTTATGGTGGAGTCAAATCTCAAACGCGAAATTGCTGTGAACGGGACGTCGGAAGGAAGGTACCGTCAAAAGGGAATGTGGTAGCCCCGACACGATCTTCCCTGATGGTGGAGTCAAATTCTTCACCAACGCGAATTGCCGGGTGAACGGGACGCGAAGTTGGGTAACCGTAAAAGGAATGTGGGTAGCCCGCGACACGATCTCACTGATGGTGGAGTCAAATCTCGCAAACGCGAATTGCGGTGAACGTGGACGTCGGAAGGAGGTACCGTCCAAAGGGAAATGTGGGTAGCCCCCGACACGATCTTCCTGATGGTGGAGTCCAAATCTTCAACGCGATTGCGGGTGAACGGGACGTCGGAAAGTGGGTACGTAAAAGGGAATGTGGTAGCCCGCGACACGATCTCACTGAGGTGGTGCAAATCTTCAATCGCGATTGCGGGCGGAACGGGACGTCGGAAGGGGGTACCGTTTCAAAGGAAATGGGTAGCCCCGACAACGAACTTACTGATGTGGAGTCACATTTTCAAAACGCGAAGTGCGGGTGAACCGAACGTCGGATAGTGGGTACCGTCAAAGGGAATGTGTAGCCCCCGACACGATCTTCCTGATGTGGAAGTCAAATCTTTAATAAGCGAAATTGCGGGTGCAACGAAGGAAGTGGGAAGCGGTTAGTGAATGTAGTGCCCTTCGACAAGATCTGTTATATGATGGTTGAATCGAAATGCTAATAGAATTCTGATCTGCCCACAAAAAAGCCTGAGTCGCCTTCGATCTCAAACGAGGACTTTGTAATTTTTTATTATAATGTCAATTCACAGCATTTTGCTTTCAATTCCATTTCCTTCTTCTTCCTTACATCCCTAATGATTCTCTCTATATTTTCCTTTTTTCACAACCATAGGTATATGAATAGAAGTACTGCATTTCGTCAAAAGAAATTTCGCGATTGACCGAAGCAAACTGCACTCTAACAGTTAATAATAATGATAATAATAATAATATAATATATATTATACATATACTCTACAATTGTCAAAATATAAAGTATATACTTAGGTACAATAATATAACCAGTTGTGTAAAAGTAAAAAACATGGACAATATATGATATACAAACTACATAAATACATTAACAGATTTATCACCCACGTTTAATTACAGATGGTACTATTTAAGAATTCTTCATAGTGGTAGAAAAGGATTGTTGAGCAAATAACTTTTGATTTACTTTTGGACTCAATTCACTAAGTGTGTCGCCAATTAATATGGATTTATTGTATAATTTATAAGAAAGGTGAATAGATTGCGACTTTTGACATTCTCATTAAAAAGGAATATATAAGTTCTCTCTCGTTCTTGTATAGTAAACCTATGAATTGTAGAACAGAGTGGTACTGTTTAAAATGCCATGTTGTGGACGTTGCACACTGAAATGCAAAATGAAAACACATGGCAAAGGTTAAATTCTTAATTTTTACAAAAAACAGTTTTTTGTCAGCACTCGACAACACGTCCGTTGGATTAAGAAAAGATCCTGTTGCTGCAGGTGCATGCCCAATAATAGATTTCCATATGAAAATAAGCTTTCAAATGTCCAAAAGTAAGCTAACTTTAAGGGTTTTGCAAAAAGATACCCTCGTCTTCAAACTCTATCAAAAAAACTGTTTTATTTAATTTGACGCTAATTTTTCTGTGTGAACGCATGCCACTGCAATTTTTGAGTCAATATACAGTAAAACCACTGTAACCTTAGAAAAAGTATGCTTTGCGCAGCTAATATATAATGGCATGGGAAGGGATTGTACACTCCCAGTAAGAAGTAGTTCGTTTTTTAGGCGGAGTGCGCTATTGATTATTGCTCAGTCTAATTTAAGTTAAATGACTATTGTAGAATTGAGTAATGGTTATTAACTAGTAATAAATAATCGGATAAATTCTTAATATATTGACATTAATCACCGTGAGTAATGTTGCAAAAATACTACTTCTGTCTGGTTGTAGTTTTCCTGTTCCGAATGTCATTATAGTCGAACCTGGAAGAAAACGCGATCAAGTGCGGACGAAACTGCTGCGCAAAATTTTTCTAAGGTTACGATGGTTTACTGTACACTCCTAAGTATTTTACATTAGCACAACAATCCGTTTCAGGCGAAGTTTCACAGTTTTTAGAGAAACGGGATGTTTATATAAGTAAAATGGAATGTCATAGAAATATGGGAATACCTCAAAAAGTTCTTCTTAGGATTGCCGAAATATGTGGAAACCGGTATGCATACAGTTTTAGAGAAACGGGATGTTTCTATAAGTAATGGAATGTAATAAAAAAATGGGAATTACCTCAAAAGTCTGCTAGGATTGCAGAATATGTGGAACCGGTATGCAATCAGTTTTGTGGATTTAAGGCTTTCGTTCAGACACGGTCGCGGCGGTAATCAAGAAACAATGAAAAATGTTCCCAAATCGTTCAGACCAAGGATCGTGGGCGATTTACGCCGGTTGAACGAAGCCTTATCTGCGATAGTCCACAAATCGAAATGTACCATCTTTTTCGGTACCATAAAGACAGGCCCCTTGACCACCCTCTGATTGATGGTTAATCACATCAAGTTCAGCATCTGTCACTCGGGAATCTATTGGACCTGTTTGACTGTGAAGCGGGGAATAACGTGGGCTAGCAGTAGTTAATAACCTAATTCATCGACTATGCTTGCGAATTTGTTTCAAAATAATCTTGCTCTTCCTAATTTCAGTAGAGATTTTTCTTGTATACTTTAATTACATGTTTCGTTGTTCACCGAATCTGTAAAGTACCAAACAGTCTTGTTCTGATCCGGAATGGTTTCTCATTGTCACCTAGAAGTCAGTTCCGAGAATTGTTTTGTGGAATTCAAGGAGGCTACTAAGACATTAAGTATTTGGTGACTTTTGTTGCCGAAATACACTACGAGGAATCCTCGTCCATGTATTCCTCTGCTGGCGCGTTTCCGAATATTATGCTTTTAGCCACCATTGCATTTCTACAGCTACGTGTTGTTACATTCGTTGACCACATTTGTAGCAATACGTAAGGTCACATTTGGCGAGCGTTGATGTCCTTGCTGTGAGCAATTGCAACAACTTCTTTGATAAATTGTTTCCGTTTTGTCTTCTGGGACTTGCAATGCGGAGATTTTTAGATTGGAAAATGTTTATGTTTCTGTTTGTTGTCAAGTAGAGAAGAAAGACGTGGTGTCGGCGTCAAGTGTTGATTGGTTACCGAACTCGCGCAATCGTATATTAAAGAAATAGTCGCGGATACTCTCGATACGGTACTTACTTAATATGTCGTGCATTGTTTTGTTTAATTCCAATCTAAAATTCACGCAATCTCTCTTTAATAGGATTACGAGCATGTTATAATAAGGCTTATTTAATTCAGAAAGTGTTTCATTTGGACACGTTGCGCGCTTGCCGAAAGAGCAAGTGCTCCCGGTGAATAAGCTAAAATTCTGTGATGCTGACTCATCACATGTAAACAACCGACACCACCTATTGCTACAAATTGGCCAACGAAATGTAACAACGCGTAGCTGTAAATGCAATGGTGGTTGTTAAAAGCATATTCAGAAAACGGCCAGCAGAGACCCAATGGTGATGATTCCTAGTCGCATCATTCTCTCATTAACCAAACACTTCAAAAAAAAAACAGTATTAACAATACTCGTACAATTTAATCTGCAGTCTTTTGTTGTAAATTTGCCTTCCTTGTTCCAGCTCTGGTATGACCAATGGGATTTCTGCGCCTGCAGAAATATGGTCAATCATCTCGATATTCACCCTATGCTAGACGTCGAAACAGGCGCATTTTTGTGGACAGTACCCTGTCCATCTTAGTTCTGTACTGGAAAACTTCGTCATCTTTTGGTTCGGAGAGTGCCCGAATTCGTCCACCAAAGCGAGGGTTGTGCTTTTCTGAGAGCTGAAGGGGTGAAGTTGATCGAGATTCATCGTAGAATGGCCGTGCGTATGGACATTAGTTTTCAGCTCACTACAGTCACAATGGTAGTCGGAACGGTTCCGAAAAGGACGTGAGTACGATACTGGGCGACAAAACAACCCAAGTGAAACGAATTACAAAGTCTCTGGTTGCGTGGGCAAGGCTGTAAAGGTTCAACAGACGCATCACTGAAAGGCGAGATTGTCCCCATGGTTAACGTTAATCATAATTTGCCACGTTTTTGGACCATGAAGAAGCACTTGACAGGTCACCGTACCCGAGATTCTCTGAGCGAGGCATCTTGGTCTTGTTCCGAAATGGGATACAATGCTCTAACAATCGAGATGCCATTAACTTGTAAGTGTAGCATAAAGGAACTTATCGCGGGTCGGGATTCATTGACTGGCGCCTCATATTCCTTTGTCGCTGTTGGGATTGTCTGATTTTTTCCCGGTATAAGACTTTGCGGTTGGGATCACCAGGAACCTGCAGACAAGAAATGTATCCAATCCTTGAAATTCGTTACACTGAATGACACTTTGGAAACACTCAAACACTAGCGGCTGTTGATACTAATATTCCCTTCAAACGAAGTAACTCCCTTTTTTTCAAAGCAGAAGGAGTAATACTGCTCTCACTTGCATATTCGCATTTGAAACCTTTTAAGCAGCGGGAAAAACCTCACAGAAAGGCTTTGTGACCTTCTGCGAATGAAGAGTGGAATTTTACTTTAGTTTGGAACCTATATTTAAATGCTTTCTTATTGTAACAAATCAATTGAAAAATTGCTCGTTAAAATGCGTAAAAAAATTCCTGCTCCGGCCACCGTCTATCTATAATTCACAGTGTTTCGTCTTGTTCTTATTCCAAAGGTTTCTCGGTGAACGTTCGCTTATTTTCCGGCCGATTCTCTTACCGTTAACTGACAACGATACTGAGGCAGAAGGAGTAATGAAATAGGATTCAGACGGTAATGAGGGATGAGTTAGCAGGTCGGGTTGGATTCGGCTTTCTGATGTTCGCTCCTATTATACATATACTTTAGTTTTTCAAAGTATGATAACGCGGCTCTACATGTATGTGACTCTGCTTGTGTTAAAGTGTATTTCTATGATTTTCAACTTCTGTTCGCCCGGAAAAGTTTTGCAAATCCACAAATACGCTCAGGTTTGTGCTCGAGTTTGAAGTTAATTCAACAATGTTACTAGTGAAAAAATTCCTGCGTGGCATATATTCAGCGAC
>NW_022170596.1:43221015-43282047 GCF_008802855.1 Photinus pyralis | reverse complement strand
CCTACTGTCGTTTTCTAATATCCGGCCCCCACTTTTAAAAATCCTCGAATCTTTTGATACATTCAGGTTATTCAAATGTTGTACTTGTTTTTTTCCCACTTTGTAATATTCTTTAGCTGTATAAGTGTATACAGAGTCTTTCATGAGGAATGTTTCATACGTTAATATGTTACAGATTTGCTTATTTTAAGCAGAAAAGTTACTAAAACGCATGTGCTCAGTTCTCAAAGATACACCGACACGTTCACTTCAAAGTTTCTTTCTCTTTTGGTTCCAGTAAAAAACCAAAATACCCTTAATCACCACTGGGTTCATTTTTATGCCCCAAACCCTATAAAAACGAGTTTACTCTCCTTTTTTGATTACGTACACCTACTGTTTACTCTGGTATCCAAAAACCCGACCTAATCTCGTGATTGATTTTTAAAATGAAACTAATAAAGTTTGCAACGAAGGAATTCCAAAACTTTCCCCTTTCTCGTTAACTACCAAACACAGAATGCCACCTTTACTTACTGATTCATTTTCTTCATGTCTGCACTAAATTAAATCATAAGTATGACCAAACTAAAATGATCTGATGCTCATTCAGTAGTTTTAAGTAGATAAGGCAAACTTTACTTATCGCAACATCTCGTCTCCAGACATCCGGATACCCATTATGAAAACAATGCTTTATTGAACTTAAAAGACGCAGAAAGGACAATCTTAAATTCCACCATTGGAATTCCATTTATTGGAGCCTCTAAATTTCGCCACCCTGGAAGTTTTCTATTATATATCTAACCTACTCTAATCCTCTCTCTATAGCTCTAAAAAGTAAATCCAAAGTTTAGAGCTAACGTTACGTGTCTCGCTTACGTAACTTATTGCAATTGTGGATCAATAGAATTACAACACCTGTGACGGAAGTTTTAACTAAACTCTAATACAATCAGCTTTAGAACAATCTAAGACACGAATAACCAGTCTAATGTATGCTTCTCCGTGATCTTCCACTTTATCTCATCTGCTACTAAGCGGGTACTCATTCATTCATGTACCGACCGCGATTTTTTCCAAAGATAACCCACTTCTGTGTATATAAATTTAGTACCATTATTCAAATAAATGTAACACTTTAAACGTTCCGCAAATAGTCGCTTTAAAAACCAAATCTATCACGAACAGTTTGTAGGGGATGGTAGTGGAGCTGAACGTTTGTTCATCAATATTCAAACTTTGTCGTTGCAAGATCATTTATTACATCTCTCGGCAGAGCTCCTTTCGCTTAACTGCAGCCAATTTAAACGGGCCGTTGGCTATTATGCTACCGTCAACCCGCGTCGTCTCCACATTCATACCAGAATTACACATTCTTTATACGGTATTGGTTTGGGATAAAATACAACCCTTTTTCTAGTTATTTTTATCTAATGCAGAATTTGTTTCCCTCACATAGATTAATGTCCTTGCAAGATAATCGTGAAAGTATTACCATTCAAATTGCTGTGGTGGACTTTTTCTTTGACGTCGTGCATCAGAAAGTTCTTTTAGAAACCAGGACCTTCTCTCCTCGAACATACTTCTTGTTACATCTGCAAAATGTGATTTGACAATGTCACCTGTAGTCGAATAGAAGATTTACCTCTAAGCGTGTCTAACGTTTCCCCTTCCCCGCCGTAGTCTTTTGGAAGTACTGAAGGTGGAATGTGAGCACGAAGTTCACTTATGCTCGAAGCTTTGTAAAAATGTATCTAAGAGGGTTTGTTTTCACGTTCCTCTATACAGCACTTACCCTCGACACTATTTTCACCGGTAAAATGGGCTTAAAAATATTGAACATGGTCCCTACCCCTGGAAAACAGTTGACCACGTGAATGGCTTTAATTCGCGTTGGGTACGCCTTGAAGACAACGTGTTTGAGTTCCCGAATGAACCTGGGGGATAACTGCAGAGCGTAGCCCAAAGGTAAATTTTCACAGTCTATAATTACAGTGTGGCCATTAATCATGCAAGTGGGGCTTTCGTTCATGAAAACGTCAAAGAGCATAAAGCCCAACTTTGATGCGTTGATAAGAGATACCTTCTTTATGTCGCAGTACTTCCACCTCACTATCACAATTTCGAAGTTTTCAATGGTCGACGATATCATTATTCTGCAACGGGCAGTTGGAATTTGACAGTTTCTCACCTGCACTTACCCCCTTGAAATAGCTTCCCTTAAACTCTCACCGCAGGGATCCCTATCGTGAAAAAACTCGCTTTTGCTTGACCTCAGCTGAAGGTAGTGCGTTAATTTATCCCGGGTTTTTAGTTGGTCGAACTTGCATCCTCGCAGAAAGTTCAGTAGGTGTAAATCAGCTAGAAGCTATTACAAGTATTAGTGTTACATGTAAGTCCTTACTGAGCACTTCATCTGGAAATGATTGTGTGGCAACCCACTCTTTTATCAGCATCAAGCTGCTCTCATTATCACCTGACTCTTCCATTGGAGGTCTATCCGTGCACCAGTGAAATACTTTCCTGCATCATCAGCTCAAAGTTGCTGAGACACTATTCCAAAGGTTTATATACAAACGATAACACGCTAGTGACCTTTATTCGAACAAAAACAAAATGTGTCACCGAATCAATATCGTATGATAACAACTACTTGGCTTGGTCTAATCAAATATGTACGCAACCACACTGGATGAAGTGTTACATGACGAAATCATTTGGTGATCACTGAATCTACACGTAAACGTCTCTACCTTTGAGAGCCTGGTCAATAATGATCCTGTTGTCTTCATTAACAAACCACGCTCGTCTGTCCTTCAGTATTTTCCTTGTTCTTTCTGTAACATTTCATCTGATAACCTAAATGGCATGTAAACACTCACCCTTTAGAGTGTCAATCGATTCCCCTCTTCCTCCGTACTCTTGGGGTAGCACGTGCGAAGGGATGTGCTTTAAAATATCACCCGTGCCGCCGTTTGTATAGATTTTGATCTAAAATCATATCTGCACCTTTATTGTCGTTGATTTAGAGAACTCACCCGTGATTTAATATTTTCTGGTAGAAATGGCTTAAACATGCTAACCATGATTCCCATAACCGTGCCTGGATTAACAATGTGCACTCCTTTAATCCTTGTAGGATAGGCTTTAAACATAATATACTCTAATTCCTTAAGTAGAGAGGGGCTGAATTGCTTGATGTACCCGAAGGGTAGATTTTGGCAGTCTATAAGTACGGTGTGCCCCACCGCCATAAAGGTGGGACTTTCGTGAACAAATACGTCAAAAAGCATAAATCCCAATTTCAGCACGTTTAACAAAGGCACCTTCTTTACGTCACAGTGTTCCCATCGCAGTATAATCATTTCTGTGTCCTCGGACATCGCGAGCGAAATAATTCTGGAACCAAACAATTTGGGACGTTTCCATGACGTTCATTTACTCACCCCCTCGATAGGACATCATCGAGTTCTGCTTTCTCCGGATCTCTGCTCAGATAAATATCCCTCACATGCGCCCTTCTGGTGAAATAGTGCGATAGTTTCTCCCGGGCTTTAGCTTGGTCGAACCTGCATCCCCGTAAATAGTTCAAAAGTAACAGATCACCTGCAATTCCAATCAGTCTCGTGTACAACGCGACTTTTATTACCTGGCGTTTGGCTTAGAAAGGGTTGCTGAGTGATCCACTCCCTAATCTGTTTCAGTTCCAAATCCCTAACTTCGGCGGTTTCTCCCAGCTCCCTTTCGGCTTTCTTCTCGATTTCCTTTGTCAGACATGTCGGAAACATAACTGTAAAAAACGGGTTATCTTCACTTAGACATTGAACGCTTCAAAACGGTGCCACATTTACTTTTGCTAACTGCGATTGTTAGTAAACGTGTTAACTCGTGGTAATCTTATCGGCAGTCGATAGTCTCCGGAATTAATTAAACTACACAGTAATTATATCACTTAAAAATAACGAAATAGTACTAATGTCGTGATTTTGCATCGGTCTTAAAACATTTTCCAAAACGATACGCATGCGAAAAGGCACAGCTGTCAATTGTTGACACGTATGTTTTTAACATTTGCCGGATGTATGAGGTTGATTTAAATTTTATCAGTACGCACTTCGTACTAAATACTGTGATTCAATTTCTTTTCGTTTTACCTACTTCTACTACACCAGGCATAACTTTTGCACCTCTGAGCCTAGTGACTCCTCGTCTTCAACCATATATTATTTTATGGTTCAATTT
This sequence comes from Photinus pyralis, assembly GCF_008802855.1. Lineage (NCBI taxonomy): Eukaryota > Metazoa > Arthropoda > Insecta > Coleoptera > Lampyridae > Photinus > Photinus pyralis. The sequence goes on along the minus strand of NW_022170596.1, from coordinate 43,277,823 downwards.
TTTTGTGGTTATCCCTTATATAAAACCACCCCTAGCAACTCATTGAGGAAACAAACGATTGTTTAAAGAAACTACTGCCTGTTTCAACATCTGCAATAGCTGCAGTTATTCTTGCTTTTGAATATTGCAACATCCTGGTCATCACGCAGGATCTTTTATCGCACGTGCTGCTCTAGTATCTGAAGATTATAATACCATAATATCAAATAAACGATTTCAGCAGTGTTGTATATCTTCAACGTACGATAACCAGCTTTATCAGTGTAAACTTATCTCTGTTTTTTTGTCGTTATACAAAATAGCGCTTACGAAAGGTAATTATTATTTGTTGAAGAAAGATTTCAGACGATTAGCCTACTACTACTACGTCTCTCACAATGAGTGATGAAACTTCAGATGAGAAGTCCAGGAAGATCTTTATTTTTGCTTGTGCAAGTTTTTATCAGAGCCTTTTTTTTGCGTCACACCAACGATCAGTTTGCCTTTACTAGAAAAAGGTGCCAGTGGATACAGTTGGTTTACAGGGGTAGTCTACGAGTATTGGAAAAGTAATGAATTATGCGACGTTTACTCTGTTGAACTGAATTATTGTTGATATCTCTCCCCCTTTCTTACTGGCATAAATGATATTTTTGTCAAGTATGAATAATGGAACGATTATGATCTTTTTTGTACTGTTAAATTGCACAATGCACAAAAGTTAATCAAAGCTTAACGGAGCTGATAACATTTGTTTCGATAAAAAAATGACATTTGCCTTGATTAAATTAGTTAATTTAACGGAGCTGTTAAACCCAGATTAAGCTAAAATTCGTATGCAGAAAAAACAATCAGCATTAACGGCGCCGTCAAGCAGCCTCTAATCACGGCAAAATTTAACCGGTGCTCGTCGGTTGATTAAAGTGACAGTTCGTTCGTAGTTTTCGATTTGAGCTTGTGAAAAGTAATTTTTATAGAATAATTAGGCCTATTCTAATAGTTTTTTTTCACTACTAGCGTCTGATGACATGATTATTAACCTTTTTTCCACTTGTAAAGTAGGCTTTCTCGGCATTTGTTCAAAGTGGTTAATAATTTTTTATTATTAACTAGTAGTCAATAATGAGAACTGTCACGCTGTCACTTTTAGAAAACACAACCCGAAATTTCGCTCAATGAACGTTTAGACAAGTTCTCTAAAACGAATAATTGCCACCATTCGCAATTTCCAGAGAAATTACATACCTAAAATTATCACATTTTGAAAAAATTCGAACGAAATTACTCTTTGAATAATCTCAATGACAGAACAAAATACGGCCTGTTTGACTTGTACTTCCACGTACTTGATTGACATGTTAAATTAAGAAACAAACAATTCTGTCCAACCGTTCACTTTCTTATCAATAAATATGTTAATTTAGAGGATTTCAAGTGCTAGTAGTGAAAAAAATAGTATATATACCACGGTAGAGAAGTCTATTATTGCCTTTGCACCTTACACCCCTCGGCGCAAGCGCCTCGAGATGTAATCTTGGTGCTCAGGCAATAATAGTGGACTTCTCTACCTTGATATATAATGTACTATTACATCGTTATATGTAGTTAGATAGTTTGGATCATGGTTTACAAAATCTTTCCTGCCGTTATAATTTCTATTTAACATGTGGAACGAGATCATACAGGTTTGGATTTAATTTTTTTTTAACTTTTCTCTCAGAAATAAGTAAATTAGCTGTAAAAAATGTCGTGATGATGTAAAGAATTTATTTATGGATCATTGGGGTCAACGAAATATGTGTTATTTCTAACTAGTCATCAATAGGCTGTTGTTCTTTAAGTACTTGAGGTCAAGATAGCGGCAATCGGGTGCAAATTACGTCATTTTTAATGAAATATAGGGTTACATTTCTTAGTAAGCATAAGATAAACCCGTAGCGTGGAAACTGCTTAACTTTTTTTTGAATGACCTTTAGAATCATCTGACATTGGTAATAAAAAGACCCTAACCAATAAAAAAGTGGACATCGCCTTTTGAAGATAATCCGTCATTTTTGGGTCTGCGAAACAACTTGGTAATTAAAGAGAAGGTCATTCATTTAACCGTTAACGTAACAATTTATTTATCGAGATATCGTCCGCTGTTTGTCCCTCCGCTCTGTAGCAATATTTCGCCTCACTATAAACCTCGCAATAATTCGCGAAAATTATGGATTCGATCGACAAACGTTTTGGGCGTTGCAGTTGGTCCCAAAGAACAAGTACAGAATTGAAATTCGAACTTGTTAATTCCCATAGCTACTTACCACCCTAACTCATCTAAATTAATGCTATAAAAGTGTCAAATATGGTTTTGTATTTGATGTTAAGGTAGATGAGAATATTATTATTATCTATTAAGATGCTAGCCGTCATCGTCGTCGCTCGTGGAATCGTTGTAGCTGCCATGCGAGCGGCCTGGGTTCGATTCCCGGTCGATGCAGAATCTTTTTTTAATTTTTGTATATTATTTAGCATATTTAATATTTATATCTCGCCAGACTAAGGCTGATAGTTGACGCACGATGGCACTTAGGCCCGTAGGGGCTGGTATTTTTAGTTTTGAATTAATCGGGAAAATTTAATGAAATTTATTAAAGTAATTTTGTATGTCAGTGAAAAACAATGTATCAATATCTTGGATTTCATTCTCAGTTCCCTTGTATTCCCAGTTTGATACAGAAAGATTTAAACATTTAAAGAAGCTGGGTGATACGCCCGGACTATCGAGTTTGGATCCATTAAATAAAACTAATGAGGTAGAACTATATGGTTACTATGGCTATAGATAGTTAACGAGATAATTGAAGTCAAATGCGAAAAAAAACGACATTTTCCCATTTCTTCTTCGTTTTTTGTTTATAACATTATGTTTCCCTCAGTTTTCGGCCAGGGGAACTATGATTTTTGGATTCAGCGAATTTTACATAGAATACACTTGGTCTCGTTGAGTAAAGTGACAACATCCAGTTTAGACTACTTTTGGAGCTAATGTGACTGGACTATCTATTATTATTTTATTTCCCTTCACTTTATATGTCTAATCTAATCTAATATGTTATTTATAATCACGTATTGAGTGATTGATAGCTACAGTTTAAAGAAAAATATAAAATTTAAATAGATTTAAATAGCTGCATATAAATAAGAAAGTTGACATTCACATCTGATTTTTACAATATGCGATATGCTGCCCTTTACTAGAGGAATCGTTGGTTAGAATTTCCAAAAAATATCTCCCTAAATAAGAAATATGACATTGCGCAGTATGCGCATGCGCACATTAATATATAAAATAATAATAAATTTTTTTCGTTGGTGTGCCAGAGGCATAAGTTTCGAAGTACGCTGTATGCTGCTGTGGATATACTAAACTACAGGGTGGCCAATTAAGAATTCGAGGTAAGTACTCTATCTGAGAATCTATCCATCGTAGAGGCTTGCGGTAAAAAAAGTTATTACTAAAACGGCCATGAGCAAAACCTGGAAAATATTTTTAAGTTTCTGAAATGACCGCTAGGGGGCGTAACTGCAATCTGGAATCTAAAAAGTGATGTTTCTGTGAATTCCGCTATATTAACCTAACAAGAAAATGTCCGGTCTCTGAAGTCGATGCTAATCTGAACCATTTTTATCTTCGAAACGGCTGAGCCGATTTTAACAAACTCGGGTTAATTGAAAAGAGAAGTTTTGTTAGTTTCACATATCGCCGCTTGAGGGCTTTTTTCGACATTCCGACAGAAATGGTTAATTTTATGAAAAAAATTAAATGCGCTGGTTTGATTTTTTTTTTCATGATTTATTTAACCGTTTCGCGCATTGCGCATGTGTGCGGGGTTGGCTTGCAATCGCGATCAAACAGTTGCGCAATCGAAAATTGCAACCCTGCGCCTAGCCTTAAGGAAACTGAGAAGGCGCCATGTTATTATTACTAATTAATAATAACCCTTCAGTCACTTAGAAATAAGTAAACCTACCTCAGTTTCGCGAGAATCATAAACGACAATCAAACTGGAACTCACCTGTAACAAATAAAATATGCAATTAATTTTCTATTCTATTTTACAAGAATTTTCATTATTTTGGTTTTATGCCAACAGAGCATTTTCAGTAATAGTTGTTACCCCTTATTCGTTACTCCATTCCATAAATTTAACATAGGTATTCCTTTTTGTATGTTTTTTTTTTACTTTTCAGGCAGCAAATTACTGAAAGTACCCTCTCAATTTAATAATAATAATAATAATAATGACATTTATTGAGTTTTTTCAACAATCTGTATTAATTACAGTGACAAGAACAGTTGTTATTAAAGATCCGGTAAATTCACGTAACTCGGGTGGAGTTGAGCTTAATTCCTGTTCTAATTCTAACTGATGTTCCATTTTGAATAAACTGCGATACCTTTATTCACGCCAAAAGATGAAAACCAACAATTATTCAATTCAATTTAAACGTCAAATAAGCGCGGAACAGTACTACCAATTGTCGCAAAACCGTATGCTGATACACTAAAGCAGTGAATTTTTAAATTCCATCAAAATATTTCTTGATAAAAACCAAAATAGAAAAAATAGTATAAGAAACACGTTTTATAAGACGCTTTATCGAACTCGTGTGATAAAAACGCATCTTATAAAACTTGTTTCTTAATATATTATTTTATAACTACAACAGAAAGACAACTGCGTTTCTGGATGTGCGAAAGATCATAGCAAAGATAACCATTTAATGGTACATTTTCTTTTGTTGGTTGTAATTGATTTGTTAGTATTTCTTGTGAAGTTGCCTTAATTTTCTAATTAAATTCTGTAAAGTTTCTGCCTAAAATCGTTTTATGATTTATAACCAATGTGGAAGTTATTCATGTCCATGAACTTGGCAGGCCTACTACAGCAGACCATAGTTCTACTTACTCATATCGTTAGTGTTCCGTTAGTGCACGTTAGTGCCGCTGAAGAAATCGTTAGTGCAGAAAAGGAAACTTACTATTTTAAAAAAATATTTGTGGGCCTGCTAACTTCATGCCAGCAGACCCATTTGAGAAAATCGATTCAATCTTTGCACTAGTTAAACTAGCAGCGTTAGTGCTCGTTAGAGCCGCCAATATAAACGTTAGTGCTCAAAGTGCAACAGCTCAAAACGTCGTAAAAAGGGGGTCTGCTAACTTCATGCAGCTGACCCACATTTGTCAAATTGGCTCAGTCCTAATGCAAATTTGAAGCGGCTCGTTAGTGCTCGTTAGTGCTTCACATGCGAACGTTAGTGCTGCAAGGGATCCGCGTCAAAAAGGTACCAAACCACCTCAAAATTAAACTTGACTTATTGGGACCTGCCAACTTCACGCCAGTAGACCAACGAGTGAAATCCGTTTGATTTTCTACTTTAATCGACCGGTAAGTATTAGTGCTCGTTAGGGCCGCCAATATAAACGTTAGTGCTCCAAGTGCAACAGCTCAAAACGTCATAAAAAGGGGTCTGCTAACTTCATGCAGCTGACCCACATTTGTCAAATTGGCTCAGTCCTAATGCAAATTTGAAGCGGCTCGTTAGTGCTCGTTAGTGCTTCACATGCGAACGTTAGTGCTGCAAGGGATCCGCGTCAAAAAGGTACCAAACCACCTCAAAATTAAACTTGACTTATTGGGACCTGCCAACTTCACGCCAGTAGACCAACGAGTGAAATCCGTTTGATTTTCTACTTTAATCGACCGGTAAGTATTAGTGCTCGTTAGTGCCGCCAATATAAACGTTAGTGCTCAAAGTGTAACAGCTCAAAACGTTGTAAAAAGGGGTCTGTTAATTTCATGCAGCAGACGCACATTTGTCAATTTGGCCCTGTCCTAATGCGAATTTAAAGCGGCTCGTTAGTGCTTCACTTTCGAACGTTAGTGCTGCAAGAGATCCTCGCCAAAAAGGTACCAAACCACCTCAAAATTAAACGTGGCTTATTGGGACCTGCCAATTTCACGCCGGTAGACCAACAAACGAAATCCGTTTAATTTTCTACTTTAATCGATCTATTAGTATTCGTGATCGTTAGCGTCGCAAAAAAAAGCGTTAGTGCTCAAAGCGCCCCTTCAAATTCGTATTAGGACAGGGCCAATTTGACAAATGTGGGTCAGCTGCATGGAGTTAGCAGACCCCTTTTTACGACGTTTTGAGCTGTTGCACTTTGAGCACTAACGTTTATATTGGCGGCCCTAACGAGCACTAACGCTGCTAGTTTAACTAGTGCAAAGATTGAATCGATTTTCTCAAATGGGTCTGCTGGCATGAAGCTAGCAGGCCCACAAATATTTTTTAAAAATAGTAAGTTTCCTTTTATGCACTAACGATTTCTTCAGCGGCACTAACGTGCACTAACGGAGCACTAACGATATGAGTAAGTAGAACTATGGTCTGCTGTAGTAGGCCTGCCAAGTTCATGGACATAAGTTATTCATGTTTGATGATTTGTAATTAGTGTTTTACTCGCATCCGTACTGGAACACAATATTCGAGAACATGGATTGGATCTTAAAATAAAAAGTAAAACGGTCATTTTTAATGTATCAATACCTCATTTAGTGAATGGGAAAAATCAGCGTTTCGCGATTTCGTTCGATAAATCCGTCTTCGTGCACTCGGTATTTAGTCCCCTATTCAAATTTGTTGCGAAACAGTTCTGGTACTTGATGTGAACTTGAATAAAAGCGTCTTAATCGAAAGAAAAATGTTTGTAAGTAACTCCATTCAGACGCGATGCCAAATTATATATAATTAAAATTAAAAGTCCTTTGATTAAAATCTTGGAATTACTTACACATTTATGCAGCTGGAATTTCGCAACGTTTTAAATTTTAAACGAATACAAAAGATTTTACCAAGTTTCGGAATTAAAATTATTACCGTACAGTGATAGAGAATAATTAATTATAAAAGGAATTATTCCTTCTTCTCGCGTTTTGAAGTTTTAGAAATATGTCACCGCCCATTGAAAATGCTTGACACGTACATTATGCCTCATCAAAAATAAATGTAGCTGTAAAGGCCTTATTTTAAAAATCAAATCTGATCTGAATCTTCTTTATGTCTGCTAATGAATTATATACTAGCTGCCAGCTTTTACATTTTGGTAATGGAAAACGGAGTGTTTTCAAGCTTAGTAGCTCCACGTATGCGGGATCTATCCTCTATTAAATTTGTGTACATCCAACATAGTCAATTTGGTCAACAATAAACAGAACTAACTACATCAAGTTGAGTAGATACCTGAAATATATTCAAACACGCAACTTGGGTATAAGCATATTTTCTACTTAATCCAGTTTAATATCGATGTCGAAACTTGATACGGCGTTTTCAAGTGAAAATACATTTTAGTGGTTTCATTATAATGAACATGCTTCGAGAATTATTACATTTTAGAACTTACGTAGCTCGCTGATCCAATGAAATGTCAAATTTGCAATACTGAAACATGCCTTAAAGCGTTTTAAATGCCGCGTACATGATATGTACATTCTAAGAAGCATATGCAAAAAATATTGCAAAACTTCGAAACTCGCACACATGCCAACTACCGGTGTGTTCGTTAACTTTTCGAAATTGAGCGCATATCGGAAAGGATTAAAAGTCTGAATTTAAAATAGGAAATAACAAAACACCAACTTGGAGAAATTACGTTTTGATGTACCTTGAAATCATAAAATAAAACTTCACGCTGCGACGCAGCGTATAAGGGCGGTATACCAAAGGTAATGGAAATTCTGATCGTATTTAGAGGACCGTGGAAAGTGCACGCTACACATCAAAAAGTTCATTTCCTAGTTGTCATTCGCAACCTCCTACAGAACATTTCATTAGGTGGCAATTGTGTCTCAGCTGGCGAGGGATAACGTCCCTTTGATGAGGTTAGACTTCGTTAGTTTATGCAGCGCACAAAGGAACATTGATAAACACAAATTAACAAGACAAAAAGTTGCACCCGGTTACAACTAGTACTAGTTGTTTACTTAGTGTGCTGTAAAGTACAAAGGGCAATTATTGATTTGCTAACGCTTTTACAGTACATTACATCGATTTATTTTCTCCACAACGACGCTTCACTACAATTTAGGGAAAACGTGAAATAGAAATATACTACATTTAAGGACTGGAAAACGTCCAAACACACAACTTTATTACTTTTCTGTCATATAATTGAAAACTATTTTCTTTCAACCCTTACAATCGTCTTCAAATAGTGCTTGCGCCGTTTTACTAATATTTTCTACGAAGCCTTCAGGGGAGTAAAGTCAATCTACTCTTGACAATTGTCATGCATCAGAAGGAAACCGTTCAATCAAGGTGTACGTATGAGAGATTGTCGAAGTATCAATAAGGTTTGTATCTTGTTTAAACGAGTGTGCGATTTAATGGAAAATGTTCACTATCCACATTTTGTATCGATTTTTTTGCAAAAGTTTCATATTCTCATTCACTAGCTTCATTGCATCGAGCTACCCCGGCAATGAACTCGGTTTGCATCAACTTCTATATAAAATACCGTACAAGTACGACGTAAGGTTTTTACTGGTCAACGAAGTTCACAATTTGAGGAAAATGGATTTTTTTCTTTTTTTTTGTTCCTGAACTCCTAAACGGCAGGACGGATTTTGATGAACATTTTTTATGTGCTCCCGTGTGTCCCCCGATGGTTTAGATTGGGGTCGATCGGATTATGGGATTTTTTAAAACTTTTTTTTTCGTTGATGTCAGACTCTGCTATTTCGCGAAACATGCGCCAGGTCACTTGTGTCGTACCGTGTGCCGATGTGTTTACATTTCTCACATTCTGTACGCAGGGTTTCCGTTATCATACTCGTACATCCGTCAATATCGATCGTACGAACGCGTGTAACGTTAAAACCACGAGGCGTAATGCATTCCAAACTATTCACCTAATGTGGTGTATCGAATAGTAAGTAAGTAAGTCCGAAGTCCCAATAGACATCGAAGTCCCATGAAAGATTAGTAATCGACGATGAAGAACGAAGGTGGATGTGACTCAATCATTCCGGGAAATATGACGTGTTTTGTTCTAAAATGTTCGAGAATATACGCAAGCACTCGAGAACACTTGAGTTTGCTATATAAGCAAATCTAATTGCATTTCAGGACAGTTCCAATTTCAACGCCGAAGTAATAAATAGTTCGCGCTGTTATAAATTGTGTATGTGACTGATAAACAATATTTTAACTGTTATAAATCAATTCATTATCACGTAATTAAATTTACGTTACAGTGGTAACATTATGTTGCTCTTTAAACTTATTGGCTGTAGGAATTATTAATTCACACAAGTCTCTTCAGGCTATACATTGAAATTAGGGCCTTTTGCCTAAAATCCAAGATTGAATTGAAATGAATTAAAAAATCTCTCGCAGATCAAAAGTATGATTTCCTAAAGAAGTCTTTCAGCCTAAATGCTAAAATCGATATGAACCAACGTCTACATTTTAACTTAGAGAACCCTAAAAGGCGCAATTTTAAGTATAAACTTAACAAATAGTAAAGCGTGTAATGAGCACTTCTTTCATCCCTGGTAATGTCGAGAATTTGTGAACGTAACGTGTCTGGTATCCTTAGGGGTAACAACCAGTGGTGGATACGTTTTGCTTAGACACAGCACAGTAAATGGGATAACAACGTTTGTTTACAATGGGGGCATCCCGGCTTCATTTTTTATTTCTCATCTGCAAAGTACATTAAAAATAAAAAGTGTCCTCAATTTTTATTTGCGAGTAAAATAAACCCAAAATAAATTATTGAAAAGCTGTGTTTTTAGTCCGAATTGGAAACGCTTCAATTTAAATACGTCACAAATCTACAACCAATCACGTAGAAGTGAGCCGGCAATCTTGTGCGAGGGTCTGACGTTTGTCAGATTTGACGTTTTAAGAGGCATGTTTAACTGCATCGAACGCGAAAGTGAACGACAAGTGACAAGTGTAAGTGAAGGATCTGGGCATCTACTCTCCGATTTGACCGCGGTTCGTGATTATATACCTTATCAATTTAATTTTAATTTAGTAAGGAATAGTGCCAGGCATATCTGCGCCGTCAAATGTTTAGACGAACTGCTCCTGCCCCCAATTTATTTATTTATTTATCTCCCTCTCTTGTTCTGGGCCCTCAACAGGCTTGCTCCCTATTACAGAGTGACCCGCATAATGCTTTTTAGAGGTGCCTCTGCAGAAGGTCTTAAGTTGTTCTATACTACTCCGGTATTTACCTTACGAATTAGGGAAACTGCAGGAAAACCTAATTCGGAGTAGCCGGCAGAATGCTCGAAACTGGTCTAAGGTAATTCCCATCTCTGCCACAGATGAAAAATTAACCTCAACCCAGGTTCGAACACCCGACCTCCGGATTTATAGTTCAACGCTCTACCACTGAACCCCGGTTGATAAATTCTGACGAAATTTTTTGTTATAGTTAATTATTGTTTTCTTCTTTGTTACACAATTTTAAATATTTCGTTTAAATAAAGTTTTATACTCGGCAAAAAAAGATTTATTTGGAAAATCTGAATTGAGATAATATGAGAGTTTCCTCTCCGCTAGGTGTACGTCTTCGCACTCTGTACGTGATGCAAAATTGAATTTGTATTTTCCATTTCTCCAAATTTTTTTTGTTCCTTCACCCGTTCGTTCTTCAAAGCCTTAGGGATTCATTTTTATACGGAAACAGCACTTGCGTAGCTCTAAAGATCGTATGTGTTTTTCCAAACGAGTCAACTTTACACAATATTTAATTTTTTTCGTGTTTCTTGGAAAGATGAAATGCTGAAATCGCAATTTTTGAGCACAAACCAGGATTAACGTAGCACCAATAATCACAGTTGCCCCCCTCCCCCCACTTTTCTCATGTTATGTAGCAGCACTAACGATAAGCCTCGAGCACTAAAGTAGCACTAACTGTCGACACATTTTTGTCAATTATTTCATGTGGGGCCACGGGTTAAAATTAACTACGATATTGATATGCAAGAGTCCAAAAAATTGTGGATTGAACTTATCTAATTCCTTTGAAAATCAGCTTTAATAAAGTGCCCTCTAATTTTCTTATACAGGGTGCGGCAGAATGGACTCCCACATTTCATTAGCTCCGTGCGTCGCTGGTGGGAGACGGTGAGTGGTGGGGGTTATCGTATCTGCTCGGGCAGACGCTGAGGTTCGTTACCGTTAGTTGACACTATGCCTTGGTCGAATCTATGACCGCAACACAAAGAACTTTTTGTACCCGCCTTCGCTTGCGATTTTAAAATGGGTTTCTAACTTAATAAGGGTAACTGGTTTGAACCCCGACAAATAAATGTGCCAGTTTGATGGCAATCTTGTCTTGGTCTTGGTTGTGTACGTTTGAATCGCGCCATTCCAATCAAAATTGGGGAGTCCATTCTGCCGCACCCTGTATTAAAACACTCGTTTCATATTATATTTGATTAATGTCACTAGTTCGTATAGTTTTCTAAACACTACTCAGACATTAATCCAAATCTGATTTTGAAGTAACCCATAAGAGATCACAGATTGCGCATTCGTGCGATAAAAAGCTGAACAATGCTTATCAATTTTGTGATGGTTTTGTCCGTCGGTCTGTTCGTCCATTTGTTCCTCGGAGAACTCGTGAACGAAAAGAGACCGCGATGCCAAACCTCCACCAAACGATTTATGAGTTCAAGGGTTAGTGCTATTGAATATGAGCCAGATTGAAAGTGGTGTTTCCGAATGCGAATGTCAAAAAGTGTCCCCACTAAAAATCGTATGCAATTCTTCGTATCTAATTGTTTGTTTTTGAGATGAGATGAGACGCGAACTAACTATTGAGAATGATAACGACAAAAAAATCAAACGAGCGATTTTTTGGTTCATGGGAACGTGGAGAAAACTTCCCACTTGAGCGATTGACGCAAGAAGTCTTGAGAAATTTTACATTATTACTGGTTTCTTCACATTCTCGACTAGAAAACATACGTCTGGAAGACAGAACACAAACCGTAAACTACCTTGATATAAATATTTCGGCAATCACGTCGTGTCCACTTTTTTGTGAATTCCTACTTTCGGCTTAGGTACCTAACGGGATGTTAAAATACAGCTACTGCCTCCAGCTCCTGTCAATGTAAAGGTCTGCTTAACTAGTAGTTGTACTTTTGGCAGCTCTAACAGGGGTAAATTCCAAGGGGGTCTTAAAAAGGATCGTAAAATGTATTTACAAAAACATCCCGTAAAATCTGCCTCCTGCAAAATAATAGTTGTAGTCTAATTTACGATTTTTAGAGAGCTACAGCTCTAATGGGGAGTATTTTTTAAATTGGCCTCTTTTTTTATAACATAATTTGCGTAGTATGCATGTAGTAATCAGAAATGAATATCTGCACAGTTACGAAACAACTTAACTTACAAAAAACAGTTTACTTGCTTAATCTCGAAACCCGTATAAATCGATTGGAAATGGCGAATCAAATTAGTCTACTTAGGCACTGGTACTTGAAACAATCATCATTCAACAAAACCACCAACTGTATTTACTTGTCGTTTCAAAAAGCAAACTCAATGAAGACCGCTATTCTGGTTTCGATGTTATTTTATGCATCTCATGCATTCGTAAGTAATTACTACATTCCTATACCTTACGCTAAAGTTAGTTTTTCAGAGATACAACGTACATTCCGAGCTAGCAAAATCGTGGGACCATGTGGCAAACCGCTATAAAGATGTGTGTATCAAAGAAAGCAACGTAGATCCAAAGTCAGCAAATGAGGCGGTCTTACGTATGGATTTCCCTGAAGATTACCAATTTAAATGCTATCTCACATGCCTCTGGGTGCGATTGGGATTTTATGATCCTGCAGCAAACAGTCTTGATTCCGATCAAATTCTGAAGGAATTACCAGGAGCAACAAAGGAGATCGTGGATATATGCTGGAGCAACTCTAAGCACGTAGGCGATTCATGTGAAAAGTTGTTTGCCATTGTGACTTGTGGAATTACACACATTCAAAGAAGACTTGAATCGGGTTCATAAGTGTAAGGTCTTATAACATTCCCATGTAACGGAACAAATTGTTACACAAATAAAAACGTTAGTTACAATTTATTTAAATTCCCTAGTTCTCTTCGTACAGACATCGAAACTTTTTTGATATACTTAATTGTTGCATCCTGTATACTAGGGTGGGCCAAAACAACTCATTTTTTCGTTTGAAGTTGTAATGGTACGGAAAAGTTACAAATTATATAGATAAACAATAAAAAAAAATTAAAAACCATTTGACATTTTCCGGTCGCGCAAAAATTTGACAAAATATTGACGCTAATCGTTTAAAACTTTCATTTTTAAATTGCAAACCTGTCGAGTTTGACTTGATTGTAAAAGTACCTAATTAAAAAAAAATACACTCCCCTAATTCATTTTCAATTACTTACTTTTAAAATAAGGTGAACCTCGAGAGGGGTTAGAATTTAAAAATGTTGGGGTTATTATCCCTTGCTCCCCAGTGTATGAAAGTTTTCATTTTTTAAACCACTTAAAATGTAGTTTTTATGATCCTTTATTGATCCCCAACTTTTCTGATTTTTCTTCACTCGTTTGAAACTTATAGCTCCGTCTCGATGATGACTTGGTCCGACAGACGCTTCGCGTCGTGCCATTAAACTCGTTGCGCATGCTTTAAAGGCTTGATTATACACTTGTATCTTAATATACTATTATTTTCACGTAAAATATCTTGATATACATATTTCGCCTACCACGTCGTTTCCACAAGTTTTTCATATTTGCATATGAATTTTTACTTCCAGTTTAGTAGTCCTAATAAGATATTAAGAAACGGTTACAGCCTCCAGCTCCAGGCACTTTAAAAAATACAATTTTTGGCAACTAATTCCAAGGGGGCCGAAGAAAAATTACAAATCGTATTTACAAAAACATGTCGCAAAACTCTACGCTTATTTCTCCTGCAAGATAAAAGTTGTAGTTAAAATTAGTTAAGTAGTTAAATAATAAATAACAATATCAGAAATCAATTTCTGCACAGTTACAAACACAAATGTCAGCAGTTTACTTGCTTAACCTCGACACTCATATAAATCGTTTAGAAATCACGAATTAAATTGGTTTACTTAAGCATCCACTCGTCATCTAACCTCCAAACCATTTACTTGTCGTTTCACATAGTAAACTCAATGAAGACCGTTATTTTGGTTTCGATGTTATTTTATACCTCTCATGCATTCGTAAGTAGTTACTACATTCTTCTACCTTACTTTAAAGTTACGGTTTTTCAGAGATATAACATACCTTCCGACCTAGCAAAACTGTGGGATCATGTGCCAAACCGCTATAGAGATGTGTGTATCAAAGAAAGTAACGTAGATCCAAACTCAGCAAAAGAGGCATTCGCCCGTATGGATCTCCCTGAAGATTACCAATTTAAATGCTTTCTAACATGCATCTGGGTGCATTGGGGGTTTTATGATCCTGCATCGAAATGTTTTGATTCCGATAAAATTCGGAACGAACTACCAGGAGCTACAAAGGAGATCGTGGATACATGCTGGAGCAATTTTAAGAACGTAGACGATCCATGTGAACAGTTATTTGCCACTGTGACTTGTGGAGTTACACAAATTCAAAAAAAGCTTGAATCGGGTTCATAAGTGTACGAAGCTGTACATTAATCTCATATAAAGGAACAAATTGTTAAACAAATAGAATAGTTAGCTACAATTTAGTTAAATTCCCTGGTTCTCTTTGTATAGAAACCATTGGTGTACTGCCTAAAACATCAATATAATACAACTTTCTTCTCCAATATTTGCACTTCAATTACAGATCAATATAATCAATCTATTTATTTATTTCTAATTTCTAGGAATATATTTGTGAGAAAATTATTCCTGCCACAATAGTGGGGTCTCATAAAAGACCGCTGGTGGAGCACAATGCATAATTGAAAGTAACGAAAATGCAAAGGCGGCCATCGAGACCATTTTAGCTGTGGATCTGCCAGGAAATTATGATCATAAGTGCTTTGATGGTTGCCGTATTTGAGCGCGAGAGGGCGTTTAGGATCCCGCAGCAAACTAAATTAATTTAGATAAGACTGTCAACGAATTAAAATCGGACAGAATCAATGTGAAATGGTCTATGCTACTATGACTTTGATGCATTGAAAAACTGAGCACCCTTTTTCATTGATTTTATCAGTTTCAGTACCTTCTGCTGTAATATTAGCAGGGGAGCTATCTCCAAATCCACTGAACGAGAGTCATCAAAAATTTAAACCATGGAATTTTACTTTGCAATGATTTCTCATATAATAATCGACTAAGCTCGTCGTTGAACACCCTGTACACTTTATCATAATCCTAATCTAAAATTTTCGTGACCAATACAATGCTGTCCAACAGCAACAACGTGGGTTACAAAAAAGTCTCTCGAATTGCAACAAAAATGTTGATTGCTAGTTTGCGCTTTCTGTCAATAGGTAAATACTCCAAACACCCCCTTCTTAATGTCCCATAATAGATGCGACCAGGGGTTTCTGTGTTAACGCTGGTGCCTTGCTCCTATTAGAAAGAAATCTTAGGAACAACCAAATCTCATGGTTACCGATGTCAGGTATTATGACGGAATAATCGCGCAGCATACTTCCCAAAGTAAGTTCAGGGTTTACCACATGGATTTCACTGATCCAATAATGCTATACTGATACTTTGTTTTCCTCAAAATTTAAATATACTCTCATTTCATTTGTAAAACCATTTGGTTTAGGTGAAAGTTATTTCTGTAGTAGATTTGGTATTACCTTACCTCTTTAGTTTGCCGCTAGAGGCCATCCGTGTTACTTCTAATGCCTTCCCTTCTCTACTTTGATCTTGTGTACAGTCCGCAATTTTTCTGTTTCTTTTGCACAGAAACGATCTGGCCTTCACACTGGTTGCGTGCATATTTTTCTCGATACCCCATTACTTTTTACTTGACTTAGTGTCTACATGGGCTCTTGGTATTGGCTATCACCATATTTCTTTGGAGTGTTTCCTCTCTATTTGCTGTGGCTGTGCTCCATTGAATACGGATTTGCGTTTGTAAGTACTTAGCATGACGTATCTGCGGGTTATGATTCAATATTATTCTCAATACGTGTTTTTTTAAGGACTTCATCTTCCCTCACAGTCTTATCATAGTTTTCTCTGAAGTTCTCATCGTTTTCTTACTTTTTCGTTATTATCTACCTGGACACGACTATGTCAACATCCATTGTGAAATATGTATCATCGATTTGTACGGACAATCCGTAGTTGATCAAAATTTTGCTTCCGTTGTGTTTTGTGGAAGCTTGTTTTGATTTTAACAATGTTCCCTGACTGCTAGCTGATCTGTTTGCTAAATTTAAACTTTTACACATTTCAGATCTAGATACTACAGCCTTCTATATGAAATCTTTAAAGACCATTTATTAAATTAGCCTCGATTGTGACATCAATTTTTGTGCATATTCTGTGCTGTGCTTATCTCGTGGTAATTTTGTTACGATTCTTCAAAGTGTACGTAATAATACGATGCTCCTCGTGAAAAGATCCTGGGCTCTATTTGAAGATACATATTACGCGCGGGGATGAAGAAAAAAACTCACCTCTTAGAAGAATAACAAACCACTGGCAATTTACTTAATTCAGAAATTACAAAACTACATCACACATGAAGCCATAAATAATGTTTCTGCCCTAACCTCGCATGTAATTACTCAACTGTTAATTTTATTCAAGAATTTTTTATTACCGATTGAATCTCCGCGCGCCGCCATTGAAAACATGAAAATTACCCTCAAGTGACTTAGGGGTATTTATTAAAATACTGTAGGGATCAAATTTCCGTTAAAGAAACATTTCGCTTGTTTATTTTACTCGATCAAATTCTCAAGTCTTGTTTACAAAACGCATTTCGGTTTGCGAGAAAGTAGCTAAGTTTGTATCTTTCGAGTATTATTAAGACGAAATTCTCATGTAGGAAATTAAACTCGCAACAAAGCATTTATAAAGCCGCAGACAAATATATTTTCTTCTAAACAGACATTATAATTGGAATTAAAATTGCCTACGGATTCCGTGAATTCCTTAAGCAAGTCAATTTCGTTCGCAATTGCAATTTTACGTTTTGTAATGGATTGTGAATTAAAAAAAAAAGATGGAGAAAATTACATTTTTGTATATTAAACCAATCCCTTACACGTATACTACTTCCTTTGATTTCGTTTAAGCTTTGATTACTTAAAAAATGATTTTAATATAACAGGTGAGCTCAAAGGAAACGGCTAAAAATCAAAATGAGAAATTAGTTTCGTTTTGTAGCATTAGGAAAGATTTGACTGCCGCGCTTTACGAACATAAATTATTTTTTATATTATATAGCCACGTGAAGTTTCAAAGTGAAAAAGAATATAATTATGAAATTTCTGAAACGGAAGCATATATTAGTATGTAATTAAAAAATTCAAAGCATACCACCGCCCCACAAATGAAATTTAGTTTGGAATTTACACGCATGTAGCTTTATAACGATCACACTTTTTCTCCACTGAGGGTTTAGCAGTGACTTACTAAGGACATAATTCCAGGTATCATAGAATCAGAATCGATCAATTTTTATTTTTCTTATGCATAACATAAGTTTAAAAGAGTAGGGATCCAGCTGCAATCCAAACAATTGCGATACGAGGTACGCGAATTTAAAAACCCACTTTTTTGCGGGTAACGTAAATAAAACCGAACAGAAAAACGTTTTAAAGCAAAACACACATACGCTCTTTATAATTAAAGCTTCCTTTTCCTCCTGAATTTAGGTTGATGGAAGGCATTGACTGTAAACTGAAATTTCAAAAGTAGATTCCAGCTTTCATAACCTTCAACGACATTCGCGAATAAAACATGGATGAATTCTTGCTTTTCCTTTGAAATAAAATGGTTTGCATTTATATATTTCACATGGAATTTTGCATGCAATGGAGGAAGCTTTAAAGCGAGATCCTTTTTTACCAGGAGGCTTTATTAAAGTTATAAAAAGAGACCTAAGGTAGATTATATTTATCGTGTTAGTATGGGGTCAGTTTTGTGCAGACAAAACTTTCGACCGTATGGAAAGTCACGCACCTAAGATCCATTTACATGTGCTAAATAGTGGAGCTATCTGATACTACCTGCACGATTCATTTCCTTTTTGTGTGCCTCGTTTTTTTTATGCGATAAGCTACTGTGAGTTGAGGTGTTATAATTTGTCCGTACCCCAAGATTCGTAAATATTTTATTGCTGCCGTATAACTTTTATTAATATTTCAAATTAGGAGATTCAAAGCACGGCTACATTTACTTCAAATGGTCATGTTGTAATTTCGTAAACCGCGGATATTATGAGCTGGAATCGTTTACATTTTGGCCGATTCTGTAGTGACGTGACTTTTTACACGCGAATTTCTTTTGAATCCCGTGCGTATAAATCAAAAATATGTGTTTAGTTTGGGACAGCCCATATAATTTATTCAGTTATTGATGCATTAAAATTTAATTTGTTTACTCATAAATAACTTCAGGGCTATTGCGTTTGTGTGTGTCGTGTACTAAATGTACGGATGAGTACAATAATTCGCAATTAATGCCATCTCTGCTTCTACGGCCTTGCCCCGAGATCACGTTTATACGGTTCACGACGTATACAAAAAAAAATCTGTTATGTGAACGCTAAACGTATTAAATCAAATTTAGTAATACTAAACATAGGAGATTTAGACGATTAGTTGCAAGCACGTGAGGACTCTCATTTCAAGGTTTTAGATTCTCTAATTTTCGATTTTTGCTATTATACTCTCGTTTCGCTATTTAGCTTAAATTGGATGCATGCAAATCTCAAGCGACGTATTTAGGATGAGGAGTATTTGCAAGAGGCTTAAATTGCTTATTGCAAATGTATTCCAAGCTAAATCATCCACTTGACGTTGTATTCTTTGGCAAAGATAATGCCAAAATTATTTCCCACAGGTCCTTTTAAAAATGGTGACTGTTTGTCCGTCCGTACGCACTCTACAACGGTAGGTTTTGAAATTTGGTATTTTTAAAATGGCGACAGGAAATAACTTTTATTTTATATGGCAACCTCCATTTTTTATTACATTTTTTATGTAAAATTTTATTTCTTTTGATACTCACATCCTTATCTGTGTAATTTTTAAACCGTTTTAATTATGTTAACCGAGTTCTCACCGGTAACGCAAGCTTCGGTGCAAAGAAAAATAACATGCATTTTAAAATGGATATTTTGTACCTATCATAGGTACTGCTATGTGCAATGGCAAACTGCCACTAAACCAAAAGAAAAACCAACGATTAACGTCCACCACCAGAAAAGCAACGTTTAACGTCCACCACCAAAAAAGCGACGGCCAATGTCCGTCTCTTCTATTTAAAACATTTTCCCTTTCTTTTCAACTTTCCTCCTCTCCTCTACTTGAATTTGTGTCTTCGAAATTAAACACCCGTGTTTTATTCTCCGCGAAACCTGCATACATTCAAACTTAATTAGCTTAAGGAACGCTAACTAATTTTATTATCGCAACAACCCGATTTAAATGAGATAACATTAACAAAACATTATTTTCAAAAAGTCTCTATCCTAAATGAATGGAATATAATCAAAAAAATTTTTAAAGAAAATTAAGCAACAAATAATTTTAAAAAATCACATTGCCTTCAAATTCAAATAACATGATCGAAAATTGAAATTCATACATACAGGCTGAGCCAACAACATTATAGGTGCTCAAGTCAAACAAAACGTCCGCATGACATAGTTTACCAACTGACAGTAATACATTAAAAAGCTATAATACAAATAAAATGTTCTATTGTTGATAAATCTGTTAGCAAAAGATCGATGCCAATGATTATTCTTGGTTCAAAGCAAGATGTAGCCATTCTAAGCTGCATCTGAAAAGTATCTAAATATTGTAGAAAAAAATAAATCTTTGAATACAAGATAGACTTGCTGTTTTCACATTCCTGTGCCACATTTTTGATATTTATTAAAAAGTAGACATAGAGATTTACGTCATTACGTGTGTTGTTTTTACCTATGTCTACTTTTAAAAGACAACAATATTCAAATTAATTAATATGACAGCCAGATTTTTATTTGTTTTAAGAAGTTATTTTGGTTCCATAAAATTAAGCGCCCTTCAGAAGAGATTTTGCATTTTTAAAGAGGCATAGGGAAAAACAATACTCATAAATGCCTATGTAAGGCATTTTTTTGCGCGATCGGTCATTTCTGACTATTTACCATGTGTGTTTCCATGACAGTAAGTGGAATTTACCAGTTGCTATGATTACGACGACGCCAAAATTACTTACCGATCTGAAAACAGAACAACAAAAATACTTACCGACGCCTTTTTAAAAACAATCAGTTCAATGTTAACAGTCTTACATTACATTTAATCTTTAATTTAATCTTCGACATACCATTCGGGCACCGGCAAATACCTGGCTCATAAAGTCATAAAGGAAGTGCAAAGCTAGCAAACTACATCAGACACATGCACAATTTTATGAAATTATTAATTTCAATTTTGACAATTAAACTGGTTACCTAGTGATGTACACCATACCACTTCGATCATTTCGATTTATTCTGCTCGTTAATTTCTTAGTGCATATTTATATTGGTTGAATAATTTTAATTTCGATCGCGCAAAAAATGTTATAAGCACGTCGAACGTTAAGGGTTACCGTTCTAGACTCCTCCTCCAAACAATTGTCTTCGAACGGTAAAAATCCCTTACCGTTCTCCATACTTAATATACTATTATTGATTGTATCAACTGCCTTAATTACCATGGATACAATAAAACAAAATCTTCATAAATCCATAGCCTACTATTTAACAACAGTAAAAAGATAAGGTTTTCACCCCTGTACATTTGATATTTCAAGATGTATAGTATGTCCTATTTTGGATGAGACTGTTGCTTTTAAAGATAGACTTGCGGTTTTCGCGACTCTGTGCCACTTTTTTTGTGAAACTTTCAATACCACAAACAGAATCAATCTATCTACGTATGCTTATGAAATACAGGGTGAAAACGTAAACTATAACTATTGCGAATCAATCTAACTACGTTTGCGTCTGTAATACAGGGTAAAAACGAAAAGTATGACTTTTGGGATGTTATGATATCAATTTTTTGCATTCTTTTTCGTGATCCAATTGATGTATCACAACCTATATTTTTTATAGACCTAATTATATGTATGTACATTGTACAGTGTGTATTTGTGTAAAGCGATGGGGTATACAAGAGGGAATTTTTTTTAAATATTGATTTATGAAAAAAATTTACTCTTCTTCATATTTTTTGCTTGCTTTGAAAGTACCAATAACGTTTCGATAATCTAAAATTTATTTATAGAAATCTGGAAAAATAATAAAATAAATTTTTTTATTGAAAGTTATCATTCTACATTATAATCAAGATAGCGTATTGCTATCAAACCACAAACAATCGAAACGTTATTGGTACTTTCCAAGCAAGCAAAAAATATCATGAAGAATAAATTTTTTTCATAAATCAATATTTTAAAAAAATTACCTCTTGTATACTCCATCGCTTTACACACTGTATACTATATCATATTTTTCAAATATTTGAAATGACCGTCAGCCGTTTTTATTGATTGGTATCGGCTGCCTTAGTTACCATGGATACAATAAACAAAACAAAATCTCCATGAATCCGTGGTCCATGCCCCACTATTTAAAAAACCGGCAAAATAAGGTTTTTATTTTGGCTCATGACTAACATTTAAAAAAATATAGTTTATGATACATCAATGTAATTAGGAAAAAGATGAAACAAAATTGACGTTAAGATATACAGGACGGTACATTTAAAAAATACGAACTTTGGGTCAAATCTCAGAGAAAATGGTCGAAACATTTATTTTACCACGCCACTGTGTTCTACGCATCTAAAGTAGGCGGTCGCAAGCATTTTTCTATCTTACATGGGTAGTAAAATATGAGATAACATCCCAAAAGATCAAACTTTGGTTTTCACACTGTATCTCAGAAACAAACGTAGCTAGATTGATTCTGTTTGTGATTATAAAAACCACTGGGTAGCGAAAACCGAGTCCCGATTTTTAAAATCAGTTGAGATACACTGCAGTCTCGACCAAAATGGGACAGATGGTACAGTTGGAAAAAAGCTATTTAAAATATTTAAATATTTTGTGCTTCCTTTAGACTGGACGATCAGCAATGGAAGCTACCCGCAACCTACACTATGTGGTGGTAGTTTCCAAGACAACCGCGAATTCTATTCTGTTGTTAATTTTGCCACACCTTTTCCCTTAGAAACAGGACTAATATGTAACCAAATATTTAACATAAGAGGTTATGAAACATTATACATCTCCAGGTCCTAGAGCGTGTGGTAGAATGTGCCTGACTCTCTGTAGTGCAGAGAAATAAACGCGAATTAAATTAATGTTGGCCAGAATTGCAAGAAAGGTTTTGTATTTAACACCTATTATTCCCTAGGTACATTTTCATCAATTCCTTTCCTTCATAAACCTTGGCCTTCATAAACCTAACCCCGAGATTCTTTATTGGCAGGGTAACTTCACCAACGTCCGATGTAAAAACAGACAGATGCATAAACAAGTTGAAAGGTTCCACCCTATATATACAACCTACCACAATACATACATTTTTGAGAGTTGGCAACCATGCAATTTCTAGGGGGGGAAAAGCTGCCTGCGCCATCTAAAAAGCACCAATGGGGGTTACGTTGATCACCTTGTCTTGAATCGCCGTCGTGAAGGCGTCGCTTCATAAATGTTTGTTGTTATTTTGCGTTATTTAATGCAGGTAGTAATTTTTGCATTTCTTTGTATCGTATTTGTGTTTTGTATGCCGCATTTTATATTTTTTGTGTGTTTCAATCTTTGTTTTTGAAATTTACTTGGTTTAACCGCAATGCAGAATCATATGTGTGATACCGTTATGCTATTGTTTGTAGTTGTTTACATTTTTGGTGTAATGTTTGCTTAATTTATGTTTATTGATGTTGATTACTTGGTCTTGTCCCTGAAGTTACATTCATATAAGTACGTTTTGATCATTTTATTTTAATATGTGGAAATTACCGATTCGTTTGAGGTATGTGTACTGACTTGTTGTTTGTTACTAACAATTTTCTCCGTGAATGAAGCAGTCACGGGGGTGGTAAAAAAACTGTAGTCAAAATTGAAGTACGACACCTAATTCCGTGATTGTCTTCGACATCCAACTGTAGGCTCGAAACCCCAAAACCAGGGGCGGGCTACCCATCTTGCAGGAGCGGGATTACTAACTACTAATCAAAGCTCTTCAATTTAGAATCTATGTGCGACAAATGAGTGGCGATTCAATAATTTCCACATATCTTGTTTTATTCAAATTTGCCTACAAGGCCATATAATTTTCCATCTTGCTTTTAACAAAAAGACTTTATTGCACCAAAGATGAGTCACATCCTGTACTCTTAACCCTTTCTCAGAATTTAGGTACCTGCTCCTGCATGGCCCATTGTTCCCAAAAACTTGCTTTTAACCTTGAGTGTAACCGACATTGTGTATATGCATTTACTATCTTTGTAAACTACTGCTTAAACTTTTGCAAAATATTTTGTAAATTATCTTTTGGACTGTATTAATCAAACTGCGAAGTTTTTCGTACGTCGCGTCGTACTCTTTTTACCCTTAGCAGTTACTTCTGCGAGAGTACGACACCTTTTAGCTTTGCTTGCTTTGTTGACTCCGTGTACATCAACTAAATTTCCGGGCTTTCACAATATTAGTAATTACAATCATTATTAAACAAACTCTTCACAATTTCAGTGTTTTAACGTTCCTTCCCGACTGTGCTTCAGGTCAAAACGTTGTTTACAACTAACGTAAGGCGGCCCGGCCTTAGATGTTTGATCACGTGCCACTTTTCAAATTTAAGCGGGATCTTGTTTAGTTTTGGAGAGAATAGTCATTCGGGGGGCCATTTTTAAACGTTGCCGGGTTGACTTTACTTCCGTGTTCTTGTAGTGTGGAGTTAGCGTAGAACCTGGGGGTTAAGTACACTACAAAGTTACAAAAGTAATCGTAAACGATTTACAAAAAGCGCATTTTCACTTTGATAGTATTTTTTCCGAAAAATTAGTCACCCCAAGAAATTAGTTTCAGCCATTTAACCAACATGATGCGAACCAAGCACCTTGTTAAAATTTTGGAAAATTCCGCCTGCAACTAAAAAGGTTGGCTTTGCGTATATACAATGCATTTTTTGACGGGAGGTCCACAATTTCAAAAATTTATCCCAGTTTTTCATTGACAAAAGTTGCATCCTACGAGTACGAGTCCAGTGACACAAAACGTACTAATGCGATGGTGCATCTTCAGGATTGATACCAGTTCCAGTGTAACACTAATCCACAATCGCTCCTCTCTAAACCCCAATGAAATGTCTTTTTTTGAGATTTCAACACTCAGACCTCGTCGAAAATTGCTTTTTACTCGGCATTGGCAGCGTATTGATCAACAAAATTACTAGGTACTAACACTTGCACAATTGTTTGCAAAAATAGCATGACAGATTATTATTTACGCTGCAATTCTTATATAAATAGTCAATTCGCATTCAGCAATAATCAATTCCTTAATTGCATGTTTTAATTCCGCCGTTATAAACAAAATGTTTTGGTTTTTTATTGGCAAATGGATTTAAAATAGCAATTCAGTGTTTTTCTACCTTTCTGCCTTTTTATGGCCTGCAAAAATGAAAAGGGAAATAAACTCCATGTACGTATATGCAGACAGGCATTAAAATATACCTTTCACGATCCTCTAATGACCGCAAACTGTTACTTTTGCTGTTAAACGCATATACAGGATAAACATCTTCACACACTCGGAATTATAAAGTATATTATTATATCTAACAATTCGAGCCGCTTAGAATTACAAGTATGTAATTCTTTGTGTTCGCCCTCGGCAATGGCGCGGAAAACGGTCAGTCAGTCTCATCCATGAAACATGACTATACAGCAGACGAACGGCTGCGGGAAATATTGGTTGCGGTGTGCCGTTCAACCCTTTCACTTCTACACACGCGGAAGAGCGACATAATGAACAAAGATATTGTATTCTTGGGCCTGGATGAGCAGTACACGTACGCAACTGAGTTCGGGTCAAATTGCAGGTCAGTGCGGTCAGCTGGCCAGCACCACATTACTCGTTTACCTCTTTCAGGTACCAGAAAAAAATTACCATCTAAAGGATTAGTCGTTACTGAAATTGAGTCTAAAATTGTCGCTCTAGATGGTTAGATTGCTTCTTTTTATGCCTTTTAAAAGTGCATAAATTAAAAGTTTCCCACTTGTAATTTAGTACACGCCATTTATAATGTCCTAAATTATTTTAAGGAAAACTTGCTGTCTTTTTATGCATTTTTTATTGCCGCGCGGCTTTATTATAAACAGGTTCATTTGTATTAATGAAGACATTGTAACTATCTAATTATACTTCTTTCGTATATCTCTCTAGGCTTAACCCCCATTAAAACGCACAAAGTAACTTAATGGTTAGTAAAATCTACAACTTATGGTTCAATAATTATAATTCTGGGATCTCGATATTTAAATTACGTGCTGCACAGAGGACCAAAATAGAGCCAGCAGACGCCAGCTTTGTCTCATTAATTTCATGCGGTACATTAGTTTTTCCACTTTTCAAATTAAAATTATTCCCGTCTGTAGAACCGTTTTTCATTTATGGTTTTATTTTCGGAAGCTTTCTTTTATTCATGTTTTGTAACTACGTGTTTTCAACCCCATTATAATTTGTTAATGGGAAATGCTAGACTGGAGAGGGTTCATAACTAACAATCAACATCGCGAAGAATGCGGAAAAACAAAACAAAGACATTCGTTATTCTAAATTTTTTTCAGGTAACTAATCCACTGATGATAAAGGCGATAACTGGGAAAACTGCGCAGTTGCTTTGTTTGGTCAAATTAAATATGGTCATTAAATTTGCATGAAATCTACTCCTTTGGCGTGTAAAACCAAATTTGTGTACCTATAAATAACGATTCCGGACCCATAATCGTTCTTACTAATATACATACAGATGTTCAATTCGCCAATTATGCGGTCAGGTATGGTGGATTGGACGCGTAATCTTCAAAAAAGCCAGAATAGCCGACCTGAGTTTCAAGAATTCATCAAAAAATTTCCTTTTTCTTCCTTCATAGTGCAATAAACCTTATCCACAGTAACTGGATTTCCACTTTGAATTGTGATTTTGAAAGATCTTCAAAATATCAACTTTCCGCATCTCTTCATTTGACATGAAACATCATTCACAATTACTTTACAATTTAGAGATAGATAAGGTCAGAGAGGAGTTCAACCTGAAAAATGGGGAGTATGTTTCAAAATTCATACTGCAAACCCGTAAACGTTCCCATTGCGAAAGCATCTTTGTTAGGAGAAGGCGAAAAATTATTTCTTCTTTCTTTTCTCCCTTTTGCATTTTGCATCTACACTGAGAATGAGCATACATTCCCCATTAACTAAGAAAGTCCCATAAAATTCCAAAAAACAATAGCCATAACTTTCATACGCCCTCCAGAGGTTCCTTTTATAAAATTTTATAACTTTCTTCGAAATTTTCTTATAAAACTTGCTTGTCATTGTGTCTTCCTATATCTAATCCTTTCCTGTGTAGGAATCTTCTTAGAAATTTTAGTGGGATTCCTAGTAATCATCAAGAAAGTGTCTTTACAATGATCTCTTAACCATTTCAGTCTTGCCCCTCTTTGTTCATAATGAAAGAGAGCAGAACTAATATTCGAGAAAATAAAGCGCGTTAAGATAAGAACCGATTCAAACAGATAAGAGTCGAAACGTTGCCGGTTCAAAAGACCGTCCCTACGGGGCATGAGTGGGGCCGCCCTCAGGGGTACTCTCCGCTATATCTGCCCATGTAGAAAACACGTAGCCGAAGGCGGGTTCTCTGGGGGACCGTTTCAGTTTTGCAGATCGGCGAATAGACTATGAAGAGCGGCATTCTTCACCAAGCTGTCGAGGTGAATCTATTTAACTCAAGCGCGACATTTTTACATCGCGTCACATTTGTATTACCTAAATTGAAGGTCAAGACGAGTTCGTGCCATCGAAGGAAAGAACCATTAGTCGCCAGAAATTGTGCCGCCATTTCGACGAATTCATCGGAGTAATGTTCTTGCGTAAAAATAAATTGCAACTATAAAGGCGCTGGAGTTAAATAATAGATTTCGTTGCCTACATTTGGAGTGCCTATTTACGTTAAAAAGCTAGTTTGTTAATCAAACTTGTGCACCTAATTTGTTTATACGAGGTGCTAATAAAATTACAAATATAACGGCAACCGGTAAAAAGGTTAAAGAGAATTAATTCATGCTTTTGTTGGCTGTTAAAACCTTAAGCTAGAAAGGTAATTTTGGACACTTCCATAGTGCGGAACATTGCTAGTTATTCCAGTAAAATAAACCAAATTTCAACTAGTAAACTGCGAGACACCTGAAGCACTGTTTGTGCTGGATTCAAATTCGTAAACAATCTTTCCAGATTCACTCTCAACGAGTACCTAATCAAATTTCACCTATCAGTACAGAAGTTTCCCACCATCCAATTTCTTGAGTTGCCGTGGTGATTCTGTATAAAACATTTTTATGAGCACGGTCAATTTAACATTACTGAATAGGCCGAGCCGCGGGATCTTATCCCGTCAACACATTTTGAATAGGAATTTTGTACCAGGTGTTGAATTAATTACGAATATAAAGGATCTAGGGTCTAGATATTACTGAGCTAGCCGTGGTACTAATTATTCCATTACAAACAATTCATTGTTACAGTAAAATTTTTATCAGGTCCGTAGATTTTAAATTTTATTTAGAGAAGAGTAATTGTAATGTAAATGTAACTAGAAATCTTCGTGGAAGCCGAGGTGAAAGTCTTCATAGTCTAGCTGTCTAGCCGGATTACACTTCGTTTTCGATCTGATAATCGTACCTTTTGAAAAATCTTCTTATTTTTATTCTGAACTTAGAATGTCAAAATTGACAGCGGCGTTTTGTGCACTGCGGTTGTAACTTGCTGCTCATAGAAAAATGGAAGGTTTTCTATGGCTCAGTTTTGGCGATAGTAATCTTGAGGATATTTTTAGAAGGCTTCACTTAGCATCACCTTCGGAATTTTCTTATAACTTGAGAAATATTCTTAAATATCAGTAAGCCTCTTAGATGTCTTCCTAGAAATTATATTGTCTTAGTAATTGATTTTCTATTCATAGCAGATAGATTTAGAAAACTTATTAACAGAATTTTCTTTAAGTATCTTATTAGTAATCTTTTTATAAATGTTCCCAGGGATGTTACTAAACACCCTTTATCAAATAAGTAGCACGAATATTGCGAGCAGCTACTTTAACGACAAAGTCTAAAAGTTTAGAATGGTACTCCACTAGGATTTGGGGTACAAATTTTAAGACAACAGGATTATTTTGCATGCTTTTGATTTTAAAATTTTTCTCGTATTTGCAGAATACACGAGGAGTTCTTCCAAAAACTTATTGATTTAAAGATATAATTCAGGTAACGTATCGATTTTGATCTTGACCGGATATTCACATTTGGCACTTTGCCAGTGTTTCTGGTAATAAACAAATGACACATTATTTGTTGACCGCATTATACGTAACTCATTTATATGCATAGGCAAAGCAAAAAAGGCAGGTTTATATAACGAGTGAATAACCTAAGGAGTAAATGCAAGTCGAATTAAACTCAACAAACAGTAGCATATCGACGTGGAGGTAACATTTTCAATCGTGAAACATCATAAACCGAGCGAAAGGTCCTCAACACATGTTTTTTGCTGCAACGTTGTCTGCGTTAAAATTACAATTTAACACTACCCACGAGTTCGCATCTGAAATGTAGCAGTTTTGTGGTAATTTGGGCATTATGCTTATTTTGCACAAAAACTTCTAGTGCTACGGTTAATTGCAAGGTAAGCTTTTTTGTAATTTTCTGCTCCATTCATTATAAGGGAGGATATTGTTTCGCTTTCCTGCATTTGATTCCCGTAGCTACCGATAATTAATTTGTGCTTTGTTGCTTGCGTTTCCGTTAGGACAATCGCTGCTGCCCGCAAGATGTCTGGAGACCGTTTCTCCGGCGTGTTATCTCTGACATCCGTTTCGTAGCGGTTCCCAAACTTTGTCCAGGGGTAAGTCCACATCCCTTGGCCCTTGCCCGAGTTCGCCCGTCCGTCCTGTTCTGCCCGTTTGAGTTGGAAGCGATTTATAGGTACTTAATCTCATTGTGTATGTATAGTTTCTTTATACTTAATAAATTAGATTTGATTTAACAATTACACCATTTAATTTTAAAAGCTACCCGTTTTTGGACCATAACTTCGCTATGTGTAGACGCGCAACTTTAAATGGGAAAATTAAACAGCATAAAATTCTGCATATCTTTGCCCATTGAATCTTTTACAGCTTACGAAATTCCACTAGTGAAAATGTAAAAAGACACCACCTGTATTATAAATTTTGCACACATGATCTAAGGCCAAAATGATTACATTTTGGACTTCGGGAGTGAACCCCCATGGGATAAGGTCAAATGTCAAATATATTTCGATCAGTAAATACATGGCTTTTAGAAAGCCCTTATCAACAGCATTCAAAAAAGTATATAGACACGATATGAGGTCTTACATGTATCCCTGGGACACAAATCGCATGCTGGGGCTACTGCATTTGGTAATACATAGTTTTTAATACTTATCCTGGTTTGATTTTCAGATTCTTACGTTATCAAATGCCGATCCCTTTAGGACCATAATTGTCTATGTCTGATCTGGGAGTCGTCAGAACATTATCTCGTTTAATTGGTATAAACGCGACAAGAAGAGCATCTTATATCCGCATAACTTGTAACTATCATACTTTCTAATGTACAAGCACTTTGTCTCAAAACTTTAAAGCACTAAAGCGAATTCTATGACAGCATACTTCGACCGTTGCACTGGAAAATTTTCGAATTTCTTTCCTGTAACGGGAGGAGTAGTAACAATAATCGATAAAAAAAGAGAAATACTCTATCTCGTACATTCTGCAATATTACAGCGAAAGTATGCGATTTGACAATATTCCGGAAGTAAGTTGTCTGGGAAATAATACGACATTTATCCCAATTTACCGTCATTCTTTCAAATTCTCGTTACACCAGGCGAAATGCGACAGAAAAGCATTAAAGCTCGTTCCGTAGGAGATAAGGGGAGACCTCAATACACTCACTTCTGAATAAACTCGTTGAAAATTTATAACAAGAAAATGTTCATAACCATAACCGTATGAGAAGTTACAGTTAAAGTTGTTTTTATTATGTGAGCGTAAAACTCCAGCACCGTAGTTTAATAATTCAAGAATAAAGTATTAAGGTAGCGGCGTAATGACATTACAGTTATTTCAATGGGGTATAATAAGCAAGACGGGGGCTTTTGTTCTTAAAGTGAGTGCGCTTCCAACAGTAATTGATCAAGTATATCTATATGATCCCATTAATGTTGAAAAAACTTTGTTTTTGGTTACTTCCCACAACAGCCAGTTGATTCCGATACAATGCGCTTAATGTGCTTTAGGCGTTTATTGAGTAGGCCGACGTTTGGAATTTCATTGTCAGCATTGAAGGAATCTTCATACATGACAAACGTCAACTGGGTTATTGGTGAATACGAAATAGTTCATCTAACTAAAGGTTCAATTGAGAAATTTATCGGCCATTGTCTAATAAAGGCATTGTGAATGGACAATGATATAGTTAGGATCTAATTGAAAGCGACCGAAACTGACGCTTCTCTTTTTTCTCTAACCATTGCACTTTTGGATTACTGCAATATCTTATGAAAAAGATCGAAAAGATGTGACAGAGTGTTTTATGACACTCACTATATTTCATACCCTTTTCATGGGTGTAGCGCATTAATCATGTAAGGGTTGAACGCATTCGATTAGATTTATTGAAAATTTATTAGACGCTCATGTTTGCTGCTTTCCGATAATTAGAATTAAATATTTACAATTTTCGGATGTGATCAAAAGGTAGTGCCCTCATTTTTATGATTTGATGTATTATTTACGGTAAGTGCGCATAAAAAACGAGCTCGTTAATTCTAAACTACGTCGGACTGACGGGGAAGCGTGATAGGTATAAAATCAATTTTATTTCTTTCAACAGAACGTTTAGCTGAACATTGTATTTTGCATTTCATTTAATTAATTACCAATTACAACTATTTCATTACCAATCCACCCCAAAGAAATATGCGGAATGCCTTCCTTTTCCAGTTATGTTGCGTAGTAGGCATCGATAAGGAGAAGTAACACACGTGATCCACCTGCGAAAGTTTTGGGACGAATTGACTAAAAAACGGAATTGCAAAACGCTCAAAACCATTGATTTCTCTCATTCGACAGGGAATCCATTTTTCTGCTCTTTTTATCTCTGTATCTTCAACCTCCTAACGGAAAAAAGGACAGCCCTTTTTATTTTATTGCATAGTAATAAATTGCTGTCATTTTCAGTGGTATATCTCGTACAGTGAAAAATTTTTTCGCTCGTTTATAAAAATAAGCGTATATGAGTGTGCAAAGAGGTGAATGGAGCAAGTGAATGGAGAAGAAGACAGTCGCCTTGTATACATAATAACGAAGCCAGTGGAGACGTTTCGAACTCTAGTAAACATACTGTTTAGTGTTATTGAAAAGACAATAACAATTAACTCAGGTTTTCTTCCCGGTAAAAGTTAAAAAAGTAATCGTAAACGATACACAAAAAGAGCATTTCCACTTCATTTCCCATTTGTTAGATGTTTAACTTCTGTTAAAATTTCGTAAAAATCCGTCCACAAAAATGAAAATTAGCGTTACGTAATAGCGACCTTTCTCATATCCTTAAGAACATACCAATTTTCAAAGCGATCGGGCGTTTGTAAACAAAGCTATCGTGCACACGGACCGTAAACGGACTGACAGACGAAGAGAGAGACTGACAGATGAGCAGACAGACAGCAACACAAAATTATAAACGATCTCGAGGATCGTTAATATACGGAAAACGTGTAAGATTATGGTACATAACACATTGATTTCTTTCTATAACTTTTTGGTAACAAACGTAGAAAAAATTCCTTCATTGGTGCAAATCTCGACACCATAACGAACCAAATAAAAAGGTTGAACAATGGCTCTTAAGATAAAGATTTAGTAGCGACACAGCCGTAGGGATCGACAGACAAAGTGGCCACAATAGCGCATTTTTTTAATTTTTGTGGAAATGCTCTAAAAAGGAAGAAGGTTACAGTTTCATTCAGGTAAATGGTGAACGGAAATCCGTTTAAAGAATCGAAATTTTTTAATTTTTGCCTTTCATGTTGGGGTTGGGTTGAAACATGACAAAAATTGTCATCGGCGCCAACATGCACACTTTTTTTGGAGATGTGTGCTAAAAACCTAAATTTTGTGATTCAAACATTTTAGTGACCTGTTGTCAGTTTAGTTCATTCGCGGAAATCCATTCCTACTCCTCTGGAGGGCTTATTAAAAGATATTTCACCTGCATCGAGAGTGGAATTATCCATTACGATTTGTAACAACCTGTGTATGTACGGAAGATTAGATAGCGTAGTAAAAAAGCATAATCTAAAAACAGACAAGCAATAATAATCGTGTGTGTTTTACGTATTGCAAGAAAATTAATTATTTCATTTATTCATATCCCAAGGTGGTATTTTACTTACTCGTAAGGAGAGAATTAGAAGTATCATGTAATAAGCGCGGTTATAAATGCAATTTTAATTCAGATGTAAATAAAATAAGAAAATAAACACTGCCTTACGTGTGGATATTCAGGATGAGGTAAATGAAGCGGGCCATTGTTATTAGAATGAAAGCAATGAGAGTTTGTTGACTGCGTCTACCGCAACCTAATGTTGAATAACAAAAAGCTTATAGCCGTTGCGTCGGGCTGGGTTTGTCACCTTGTTTTCAGCATGACCATGTGGGATTTTGCTGTTGAAGGATTATTGTTTCTTCATTTTATTGATTTACTGGTACACAGTTCCCTTGGGTCACTTTTTGATCGTTTCTTGTGTTCCTGCTGTAGGGCGACTCTTCGGATGTGTTTTAGGGCGGAATTGCCGATATCTTGATACCTATACATTTTCAGCTTTGACGGTGATGATTGCGAGATCTGCCCTCAGCGTGTCGTTTCTTACAAACCATGGGGCTTTGATAATGGTTCGCAGAACTCTCGACTGTGCTATTTCGATTCTTTTCACGTTTGTAACTGACACGTACGTCATCCAGCCTGCAGATGCGTATGTTAGGATTCGCTTGATATAACTGTTGTATATATGGACTTTTATGTTGAGTGGCACCTCCCAAACCTTGTTGAAACCTTGGCTAGCGAGTCATCGACAGACGTTTTTCCTCTGTTTGCGGATTCCGCAACTAGATCTATAAGTTTAATAACCTGGAGCGTGGGTGAGGGGCCGGTTCTAAATCCAAACTGCTCGTCGCACGTCCTGATCCTCGGGAGTAGTCTTGCCATCAGGACTCTTTCGAAGATCTTAGCCATGGTCGGACGTATGGAAATCGGCCTGTTAGGACTTGCGAAGTTCTTTCCTGATTTCGGAAACATAATTATTACGCATTCTTTCCACGACTCCGTACGGTGTTACAGGTGGAGGATGGCGTTATAGATCCTTGTGCGGAACGCCAACGTTGTCCTCGTTTTGGAGAGTACGATATGTAATGTGGTCGTGCCCGGGAGCTCTTCTGGCATCTAGAATAATCTGCCTAACCTCGATGAGAGATGTGTAATGAAGTAATGTAATGGGATTGGCATTGCTAGAATTCTTGGTTGTGCTCAGGGTTGTTGTCCTCGTCTGTGGTTGGATATTGAGGGGAAGTCTTCTGCTTTTTCGGCGGCTTCGTATATATCCCCATCAGGGGGTGGACGGGTGGTTTTCTTTTCGATATACAGCGATGATGTTGGTAGGCACGCCCCTGATCTTGACTGTTATTCCCGTGGCTTCCATATTGTTGTAAGGAAAAGCCACGGGTGGATGTACCAGTCGCTTGTTTACCATAATCGTCGTTTCGCCTGTTTCTGGAGTTCCGGCGATCAACGACTGGTCTGTTTGGTATACCGTGTAGTTTGGCACACTAAACATTGTGTGGTTGGCGAGGTGGGTTTCCCCGATTCCGTTGTGATTTGTTTTACTATCATTCTGAGACCGCTGATGTTCTACCGCGCCATTTTTTGGTGGTGCTTCTCTTTAGGCTGACCATTTTTTCCCATCCTTTATCGCCAGAGGTGGAAGTGGTTTCAACTGCCGGTGCAGATGGTTGGGGTTGGCTGATCGTAGCTGGGGTGGCGAGTAGTGGGACGTGCGTTTTTTCGTGGCCGCGTTGTTTTTTGTCCAGTTCCGAGGCGTGTGCCCGATCCTCTGTACTTAGCTGGATACTGTCCGGTGCAGTTGGTTCAAGTTGGTTTTTCTTCCCAGGGTTTTTGTGGGTTTTGGCGCAGCGAACGCATCGGAGAGAGTTATCGCAGTTCACGTTCGAATGGCCGAAACGCTGGTGCGCGAAGCTGATGGCCTATACAGATCGATAACGACATTAAGCGACCAAACAAATTTTTAGATCCATCTACATCTTGGGAGAGGATCTCCAGAGTCTCCTTTCCATCAGCGAGTTGCTTTGTTTAAGCGATTATTAACATTTATTAAGCATTTCGTAGAGACACGATATAGTGCATTAATTCCACGTAATGACTTAACGTTAAGCGAGTGCTGATTCCATAGCTGGTATATGCGTAGTTTATCCCAATGTGAGCCCATCATACAGATTGTGTATTTTAACGTATTAACAATTATTTATCTCATTAAACATTTGTGGTAAGGACTTTCACGCGTTAACTTAACTATAATTTCCATTGCAAATATTGTACAAACATTTTAGAATGAAGAAGCATCGAAACTGGGTTTTATTAATAGGTATTTTCTTGGGGTTTTATTGGTTCCCCTAATACTGGTGACGCGCTAATCAGAATTCTTTTTATTTTATTAATTATCTTTTATTTCTCTTATATAAATCATTCCGTTTTCCTCCGTATCCTCTATCTTCTTCGCACCTTTAGGCACTTACTAATCCCTAATTTCATGCTTCCGTTCATGTCATACTTTTAACATTATTTTGGGAGCTTTTAAACATTAGCAAGTCAAAGACTATTTTATACTTCTAGGGATTCGGGTTCCCATTCTTTGATGATTTCGGGAACAAAGAAGGAACGTACTGGAGCACTATTTAATATGCGATGATTTGGGAATTGTGTTCTGAATAAACCAGAATGCAACTGCGTTTTAAAGCAGTTCAATTATGGACTAACTAATCATATTATTCCAATAATGCAACATAAAAGAATTCAAACTATGCATGTGGGTATGAAAAAGTAATTAATAAATTAATTAAAATCGGGCTACCAAAAATGCCCAATGCTGTACGTAAAACCACTGTTTTTCGGGCGAGCTGTACGCAGCGCAATTTCCTAATTAAACGTAACTGTACATATTCTCCAAACATTGTACAATTATTTTTCAACAACAAATCGGGGCAAATCAAAGGATGTAGGTCGACAAAAACACAACAATGTTTATATTCCAATAAAACATTTCCGGAGATACTGTGTCTTATTAAATTTTAACGAAGCTAACTTCGAAAATGCTCAGCGATCCCTCAAGGGTTAACAGCATTTAACATTATGTTCTGAATTATTATCGCTGGAAATTCTTGCGGTGCAATTGCGTGAGGTCCCATTTCATAATTTAATTAACCGTTTTTCAAGTGGTTTAATGATATGAACTTTGAGTTAATAACAGTGCAACCTTGACGCAGTCGGTAGCAGATAGATCAAGAATATCATGGCTCTTCATTACCTCGGCGAGTTGGACCCGTCATTATAATTTAGAGTAGATAGGCCTTTACGAAATGACTCTATCTTCCACTTTATCTTATATTACTATTTTCATTTTAGTTCATCGGTAGTCAGGTTAAGAAGCTGCTGTCACTTTAATTAAGGAGATTCGGATAGTTTACGATAACCGATTGCGCCGCCGCTTTTTACCACCATTAAGAATGAGTTTAGGAAAAGTGCAAAGACGAGGATAATATTGTGGACTTTAACACATTTGTGTACGCTTATAAAAAATTGCGGAGAACGCCTCAAAGATTCCATTAAAGGTTTACAACTTGTGCCGAAACTTTCTACTTTTCGCTTAAAATGGAAAAAAATTCGAAAATGCATTCCATTTTAATTATGCATGCGCAGATTTTATACTTTTAATATCAGACGGCCATTATTAAAAATTTCCTCTTCGAAAAATTAATATTAAAATATTCCACTACACGAATAATAATAATAATAATAATATATATTTGTGTTTCTGCGTGGTTACACTTACACTCGTCAAAATTACATGTAAACAGATAAAACAAAAATACGGTTATTAAAAGTACAAACATGAGCATTACACTAAACTAAACTAAATTACGAACAATGTCAATACCTAATTCACAGATTTACAACTGTTCACGAATTCTTGATGGGAATAGAAAGGATTGACTAGAAGAAAGTTTTTAACATTGGTCTTAAAAGTTGAAGAATCTAAATTTTTAAATTTCGTGGGGAGGCAATTAAATAAAAATTGAGACTGATATAAGGCTCCATGTTGAGATTTGGACAGTCTACATAACTCGGTGCGTATATTGTTCTTGGAGCGTGTATTATAGTCATGTAAGTCGGATTGGTATGTATTACTACCCTCATTTTTTTTTGCAAAAGACACAGCTTCAAGTATATAGATGTTAGGGAGTGTTAAAATGCTTAATTTGGTAAAAGTTGAACGACAATCATCTCTATACCCCAAAGAAGATATAACCCGCACCGCTCTACGCTGTAATTTGAAGATACATCGCCAATGTGAGCTATGGCCCCACGCCAGAATGGCATAAGATATAGTGCTATGAATATAGGCAAAATATGCGGTTCTAAGAATGTTCCTAGATGTATTATCTCTTAAGCGGGTGAGTAGGAATATAAATCGGTTTAGTTTTTTTGTCATGGTAATGCACTGATATTTAAAATCAAGTTTACTGTCAATTACAGTGCCTAAAAATGCAATTTGCTTAACAGGTATACCAACATTCATTTTCAAAGAGAATGGCATAATGCATGTTTTCGTTTGGTTAAGCTTGAGGGTGTTGTCGGTGCACCAATCGGATATAGAACTAATACCTTCGTGTATGAATGAATAGGCTGTATTGGAGTCAGCATGTTTAGCAATTAAGGTAGCATCGTCTGCGTACAATATGCAACGCACATGTGTTGGTAGAGATGCTGGTAGGTCATTAATGTAAACCAAAAAAAGTAAGGGACCAAGAACTGAACCTTGTGGTACGCCATGCTTAATAGGCAAAGTATTAGAGGTTATGCTATTAAAAATAACACTTTGACGTCTATTTTTTAGAAATGAGGCAACCAAGGACAGGCTACCGTGACTAAAATTATAAACCCGATGTAGCTTTTGTGCTAAGATTTCATGAGACATGCAGTCGAATGCTTTTGAGAGGTCGACAAAGGCAGCAACCGTATGTTCTTTATTTTCAAAGCAGCTAATGGCTTTTATAACAAAGGAGGTTATGGCATCAGATGTCGATTTACGTTTACGGAAACCATATTGGTGTTTATACAGTATGTTGTTAGCTTCAAAATAATCGATTAATTGTTTATATAATATTTTTTCGATTATTTTACTGAGTACTGGAAGAATAGAGATAGGCCTATAGCTACCGACGGCGTTATCATCTAGACCCTTCTTGAGTACAGGAATAACCAAAGCCGATTTCAGAGAATCCGGAAAAACTCCCGTTTGGATAACAAGATTAGTTAATCTTGTGACTGGTTCCACAAGAGAACTAATGTTTCGTTTGCAACGTTCCCGAATCAAGAGGGACGATTACATATTTAAAAATAATGCGACGAATTCTTCAATCTTTTTTGGACAAAAGCTTAACTCCTCAAGAACGTTTAAAATGCATTTGGTACGCGACTTTTTTTTACGCATCTGGAGAAAATGGTTAAAAAATTCTGATTCGTTTAAAGTGACCAACAATTTCATTACTCTCAATGCTTATATTTGCATTGAACTAAATGCACATACTTTAATCAAAGTTATTCGAAAATTTAGGGATGAAACTATGGATTGTGACTTTGCAACATGGTTGTTTAGTTCACAGCCATGTGAACAGATTTTTAGAGCTACTCGATCACTGACTTCAACTTATTCAACTGTAGTAAATTTTAGTCTTTTAGAGATTCTAAACCGTATAAACAAAATTGAGACTATTATTAATATTATGTGTGAACTGCGTGATGATTACGTTTTTCCACGAGAGAAATCAACAAGAATGGGAACTGGTCGAATTTCTTCCGCTACTATTGATTTTCCAAGCGACGAGGATATTGAAAACATCTGTATGTTAGCATTGCAAGAAGCTGTTGACGACTGTCGCTCCTTGGAAATATCTTGCAACGACAATGACCACGAGGCTTGGAAAAATATAATGATTTTTGATGGAACTATAAATTCTGAAGAGGACGTAGTATTTGACGAAAATCATACAGAAACTGCCACAAATTTTACTTCCGATGAATTCTCTTTTGATCCCGCAACAAATGATGTACTACAAACATACAACGACGACAACCTCGACGACCATCCAGAATCAGAAAATACGGATGAGTCTGTTATTAGTTTGTCAGATTTAAATCTAACCAACATTCCTCTGGAACCTCTAAACCATAAGAGCCCATACATTAAAGTAACTTGCCAAGATGGAAAAGTCATTACGGTAAAAAAGAAGACATTATGCTGGTTATTTAACGATCAAACAATAAGGTATTTTTTATGAATAATCCATAAGTGTAACGCTCTATTTATAGATTAAGTTCGGACCGTCTTCTTCGAGTAAGAACTACACAACATCGTCCCAAGAGTGTATTTTCTTCTATCAATTTAATATCGGAAAATTATTATGCCGTATACTATACAGAAGCTTGGTATATAGGCCGTATAATTGAAATCTGCGATGACGAACATTACAAAGTTAAATTTCTTGAATTTCAACTGAGTTTTTTTGTTTGGCCTAAACAAAATGATATTCAAATGGTTGATAAGAAATATATATTTTTTGGACCAATTAAAATGATAGGTACAAGTAATCTAACAATTTCAGAAAATGATAGGCATGTAATACAAAAATTATACAAGGAACTAAAAAAAGAACTGAAATAAATGTTCACTAACAAAAAGGTTTTTTTTTTCTAGACATACCTACTTGTTATTCACGATCATATTATTCTTAGCACATTAATTTGAGTCAGAACAGTAACATAGTTTTCAATTTGACGTTCGTTACGATATTTGTCGAACCCTCGGTCGAGTCCTTGGTTACTGACTGCGTTACGGTTAGGTTTAATTCTAGATGATATTTTTCCGTATTAAAATATGCTAGTTTGAGAAAGTTGTGATACTGTAGCAGAAAAAGTACTGAATAGAAATTATATTATAAACCAAAATATTTAGAGTGATGACTTAATATGAGGCGCCGTTCAGGACATAATTATTTTTTTAAAATATATAATGTTTCTTCAATATATATAATGTTTTCATGAATATATATACAGTTTGAATAAATATATACCGAAATTCGTAAAAATATAAATATAAAAATTTACATTTAAAAATATATATATATTTCGTGCGTTAGAACTCCTATATCTTTTTGTGTACACAAAGTTATAAATTATATAAAGTCTAGTTGCCCCATCTGCCGTAAGAAGCGCCACCTGTAAGAAAATGGTCTCGCTAGGGTATGGCAACCTCGCATTACGTTTAAAGTGTCAACAAAACAAATGGCGGGAAATATACCCAAACATAAAAATTAATTAAAATTGTGGTTAATTATTGCACAGATGTATGTGTGCGGATAAATCTGCAATAATTGTATTGAAGTTATGGAATTTGGGACAATCGATGATTTTTTTAATAGTTTGTTACAATGTTACGAAACTGTTTCAAGAAGTATATGTACCAGAGACATAGAAGTATTACGTCCTAAATTAGTAGAAATTGAGGATTTTTACACAGTTTTATATATATTGTATTCCCATGTTACACATTGTGACCTAAAAGAACACCTGTATACAATTTGTGAACAACTGATATTCAAATATCGAGAGATTGAGAATTTAGATTGTGAACATAGGAATATTTCTCTCGGTAATTATAGCTTAGATGTTTTACATGTTTCAAATAATATTGGGCGTCCAAGGTACAATTTAACTCGAGAACAACTTACAACATTACGAAACTCTGGTTTAACCTGGAAAAGAATATCAGACTTACTTAACATGTCTGTACGTACTCTATATCGACATCGAAAAACCATGTCATTTGAAGATAATCGGGAGTTTCTCACAGACGCTGAGTTGGATTCTATGCTACATAATATTTTGTCCGTAACTCCAAATGCAGGTGAAACTTATGTTCTTGGGAGTTTAAGATCAAGAAACTTTCAAATTGCACGGTGGAGAGTACGAGAAAGACTTCAAGCTATTAATCCCATTCGGATAAGTTTACGAAGAACACATGCAATTTGCAGACGAACATACAGAGTGAAAGGCCCTAATTATTTATGGTGAGATTTTGTAACTTGTGAAAAATACTGTGATTTTCAGAAATCTTCAGGTAAACTACTGGTTGTATTTACCGATCTATTTGTTACACAGAGCATGGCAATCAAGGTGAATTATGATGCTTTGAATTCAACCAGTTGGGTACTTGATTGAAATTCTGAAAAACCCAATTGCCATCTCTGAATTTAGTCTATGGGGGCTTTACATATTAACACTTTTTTTTAAATTTTAGGCATATGGATTCAAATCATAAATTGACTACATTTCGATTTGTATTTCATGGATGTATCGATGGATATAGTCGTTTAATTATATATTTGAAATGTTTGCCAGATAATACCTCACAGAGTGTGTTAAACTTATTTAAAATTGGTGTTGAAAAGTTTGGACTACCAGTAAGAGTTCGTGGAGACCATGGAACCGAAAATATTCTTGTTGCAGAATATATGTTAAATGAACGTGGCATTAACAGAGGAAGTTACATAACGGGGCGATCTGTTCATAACCAACGCATAGAGCGATTATGGGCAGAAGTAAATAGAGTTGTCTCTAAACATTATAAACAACTTTTTATTTGGATGGAAAATGAGAGCCTATTAGACGAGCTAAACGAGGTT
Organism: Photinus pyralis; assembly: GCF_008802855.1. Taxonomy (NCBI): domain Eukaryota; kingdom Metazoa; phylum Arthropoda; class Insecta; order Coleoptera; family Lampyridae; genus Photinus; species Photinus pyralis. The sequence goes on along the minus strand of NW_022170596.1, from coordinate 43,236,197 downwards.
GATCTGTTTGCTTTGCGGTATATTTATTTGCCTCGTATTCAAAACAGTCTAAATGAATTTGTAAGTCAGTGGAACAATCACAGTTTGAGTACAATGAATGGATACACACCTCTACAATTATGGACTATGGGATTAGTTGGAAACAATTCTGATTTGTTGGAAGACGAATTTTATGTTCAAGACTCAGAAATATATGGATCTGATCCAGAAGGTCCAATTGTTATTCAAACGAACAATAATGTTGTAGTTCCCTTGCCTGAACAACACTTTTTAGAAGTGGAAGAACAATTAAGAAATATTGTAGCAGACCCTTTAGCAGAAGATGAAATGCAAGGTATCTCACTGTATATTAGAGTACGTGAATACATTAATTCATGTTTGCAGTAATTTATACTGTGAGCCATTCTCAAAATGAAGTTCGGTACCTATGTTTGGTTTTGTATAATGTTTATTGTGTTCAATAAATTTGTTAAGTATAAAATGTATAATAAAATCAAATAAAATGTTATAACTAATTTTATTTCAAGCATATAAACCAATGCTATTTAGTAACAGTCATAACAATGTAGTATCCAATTACATGTCGGTAGGTTTAATAGCACCAGATCACACGCAATCTTTTGTTTTGTACATATTTATTGCACTAAAAATAAATTGTCATGTACCAATTCACAAATGAAACTCATATACATACAGGGCGACTGGTTCATATACAAACATATTGGAGGTCATTTGCAGTTGTATTAGCCAAACATTTTTCGAATTTATTTACAAAACAACAAAATTGGGCATAGTACTTAAGACGCTAATAAAGGTCAATTGTGACTACTTCACTAACTCGTCACATTCATATAGGCATGTTTAGGTTAAAATAACTACAAATGACCCCTATAAACATATCCTTCAATTTATATGTTTATGAACATACTGTGTTAATTAACACAGTGTTTGTCAAAATAAAACATATCATAGATAGGGATTTTTTTCATTAATTCTAAGACAGCAATCACATTTTCTTTTTGAATTAAATTTTAATTAAGCAATTCCAAAGTCTTTTGAATTTCCAATCCCAAAATCCATATGATATTTAAAATCATCAAAATTTGTATGACATGTTGGTAAATATAATTCCAGTCCGCATGTGTTAGCTTTTGGATACATCATTTTATCATCATGTTGAAAACGAATGTAAATTTTCGTTCCAAAGCCCAAAGCTGGAACAGTGTCAGCTCCCGTTACAAACACCAACAATTCTTCCAGACTGCAATTTGAATTTTCTTCTGAAAAACCATCAGCAATACTATAGGAATGTTTTCATACTTATACTCACCTTCACAGTCCAATAAGTAATCTCTCCAAAAGGCTAGAATTCTGTTTTGTGTTTGTCTCTTATTACTTCCTACTTCACTTAGCATTACGGTTGGTAGTTCTTCTATTATTGTGTTATTTAATTTAGATTTATTGTCACATACAATATCTTCAAATAAAATCGGATGGTTTTGAAGAAATTCTAAGACATTGCAAGTTTTTAGTCCATCGATTAATTGGTCCAAGGCAGGTTTTGTTCTATATATGTGGTAGAACTTGACTGTTGCTAAAAACAAAAACAATTATAACAGAAACACTACATGCGTTTTAATATAGATTTATGCTGGCAGCTTTTTGGTTACAAACATCCTGGGTTCGAATCTTATTGGGTCGAGTATCGAGAGTAGCTATCAGCTAATACTTTTCCCACCATAAAATAAAGACATAAAAAAAATAATTATCTTTAATTAATTAACTGTGATCATTATTTAGTTGTCCATCACATTGGTACATTGGTACACCACTGCTTTTAAATTAATGACATTTTTACCAACTTTAGAATTGTTTTTAATTCAAACAGTCTGCAATCATTTACCTTTACCCAGTACTGGTCACCAGAGTTGGACTGGGTCAAGCATAGAGTGACCCGGTGACCCAGTTAGTTTACTGACCCAGTGACCCGGTGGCCCAGTGACCCGGTGACCCAGTTGACCCGGTGACCCAGTGACCCAGCTTGACCCGGTGACCCAGCTTGACCCAGTTTGACCCGGCGACCCAGCTTGCCACCAGTGACCCAGCTTGACCCGGTGACCCAGCTTGACCCAGTTTGACCCGGTGACCCAGCTTGACCCGGTGACCCAGCTTGACCCAGTGACCCATCCTGACCCAGCTTTACTCAGTGACCCGTCCTGACCAGGTAGCCCAGTAATTAAATTATTGTTAGTTATCATCCAAAACAATTTCAAGTAACTTTTAATTAAAAAAAAACTTCCTCAATAATATTCGGCAACAAGCACGTAGCCCAATTTCATTCAAGAGAACTAATACCTAAAAAATCAAATGCATTTGTTTATAGTTTGTAGTCAAGTAGTCAATGAAAGTATTTAGAGAAAAGATTTATTTGGATTAAGCTACTAGTAGAAAAAAATTAAATGTGAATGAACACCTGTAAGCAAACTGGTAAGCCCTAAAGCAAAGAAATAACATTATTCTAATACAATTCGGGACATGGAAAGTTTTTTACGGCAGTATTAAAGCAAACATCACAGAAATGGCAGTTGTCAAGCAATCGAGTATTATTTTCAACAAACCAGCATTTCATTTATTGCATAATCTGTACACTTGAACCGAGGGCACTGACTTAACTGCGTTATTCAATCAAACTAGGTGACTGGGTCGAATTGGGTCCCCGGGCGAAATTGCGTCGCTGGGTCAAACTGGGTCACTGGGTCAAACTGGGTCACTGGGTCAAACTGGGTCACTGGGTCAAACTGGGTCAACTGGGTCACTGGGTCTAACTGAAAAGAGTATGACGTGACCCAGCGACCCAGTTTAATTTAGTGACCCAGGTGACCCAGTTGACCCAGTGACCCAGTCCAACTCTGCTGGTCACTGTAATTCACTTACTTACAGTGTTATTAACACTAACCGTTCTACTTTTAATTTCAAAGTGAATTTAAATAGTTTAACCAGGTGGTCCCTTTATTTTTTCAAATAGAAACCTATTCTTTTAATTGAATTTCTACATTTTATTTAAATATTGATCACTAGTTCCTGTAAAAATTTACTGTTTCTAGATAAATGAACCATCCAGTATATAAAATCCGAACCAAGTGATTACTCTAAATTAACACATGTAGAACCTTGCAATGTAATCCTATTATTGCACAGGAATAATGTAAATTAAAAAATTTAATATAGTTGCCAATAAACTCTTACCGTCAATTATTTCATCCTTCCTGGCGATCAACTGGTTTACTATATTAATACCGGCAATTGAAAATACGCTTTCGTTAAGCAGATATTCACGCATTTCTGTTTCATCATTAATATGTGATAATTTATTAATTTTTTCCAAAATATCACATTCCACAAACTCCTTTAATGGTTTGACAAATTCGACGCCTTTGGTTACCGCAACAAAGAGACTATTTGAAAAAAAATGAGGTCCAAGACCTGCGTGCACAATGCTCAAGGCTACCATGCGCCCAGCATCATAATAATATCTTTTGTCAAGTGCTAAAGCATCCAGTGAAATATACTTTTTGTCTGGACCCATAAACAAATTTGAATTTTTTAAATAATTCATCAATAATCGAAATAACTCCCTTGTAGGCCCTCCCATATCTACAGCACCTTCTGATTGGCCATCTATGTCACTGAATTTTACATCAATTTTTGCAAATGGATCAAATGAAGATCTTCTAATTGCACGTATGCAGCAATGAAACACATCTGCCCGGTATACATTAAATTGATTGGTTTTTTCCAATGAAATTTTACTGTTAATGTTTGTTAAGATCTCTTGCAAAAGGTTTGTTTCTTCACCACTATTGACTAAATTATCAGACTGTACATCAAATCCAGTTGGTGAACTGTGCCACTGATCAGTGAGGCAAACCCCGTCGTTATCATCAATAGGAGTTGGAGTATCCACGTTGTTCATTTCAGGTGTACAATTACTATTGTTATCAGCCAGATCTTCCATGGGTCTGATATAAACAACCTTCTGATGATAAACTCGTTTTAAAGTTTCTCCATTTAATTGAGATCCACTCTGCAAACTTAATTTCGTCAATCTTCCACTAATAGGCACTACAAATTCATATTCGGAATTCATTAATTTATCCGAAAATAATGAATAAATTAAATTGTTTAGATCTTCCAATTTCATGCCGTTGTGAAATTCCACATTCGAAATTTCATTACTTATGGCCATTTAACATAATAAAGTTTAAGATGTATTTCAACCTACTAGGGGTGTGCAATATAGGAAACCGAACTCAAATCTTGATATTGTGGCGAATATTCTAGAAACCCCGCCCGACATTGAGGTGCCATAATAGATTAGTTGTTATGGTATGCCCCACGTCCTGTAAAGGTGCGCAAGATTGGTCTTGAATATTTAAATATTGAAGGCCGATCATGGGCACCCTTAGTGTGGTGTCACACTATGCGTTTTTACCGCTCCCGCTAAAACGGATGCGGTTTGACAGGATGAGATCTACTTGTCACACTATTCAGGTTTAACGGGATGCGTTTTTGCTATATTTTGGCAGTCTAAGTAGTGTCATGTCTCAATTATTGTTAAAGATGGTTTGTGCGCTTGAGGCGGAGGGGCTATTGCGAAAGCAGATATATTGTCAATATTAGATTGATCCTTTTAATTCAGGACGAGAATCTAATAATAGGTTCGCGAAGTTTTATGAAAAAATTCGAATGAACAAGAAAAATTCAATTTCTACCCATGATTTCTCCCTACAGCTTTTATCTACATACTCTTTAGATTGTTTTTCCCACAGTGCAGTTTTTGCATGCACGCACTCGATGAATTAACCGAAATCAAACATTGTAAACCTAACAAAACACCCGGTTGCAACGCTCAGTGTGACAACTGATGACAACCAACGTGCAACAACACGTGGTTTCATGTCATTGGGGTTGTCATGTCATCCTGCGCAGCGGCAGCAGGATGCGGTTGCATCCGGTTGGTGCGGCGAAAACGCATATATGTGACTAGTACCATTTAAGTGTGGTGTCACACTATGCGTTTTTACCGTTCCCGCTAAAACGGATGCGGTTTGACAGGATGAGATCTACTTGTCACACTATTCCGGTCTAACGGGATGCGTTTTTGCTATATTTTGGCAGTCTAAGTAGTGTCATGCCTCAATTATTGTTAAAGATGGTTTGTGCGTTTGAGGCGGAGGGGTTATTGCGAAAGCGGAATATCCTCAATATTGGATTGATCTTTTTAATTCAGGACGAGAATCTAATAATAAAAAATTCGAATGAACAAGAAAATTTTTTTTTGCATATTACCGTCCAAAAATTCAATTTCTACCCATGATTTCTCCCTACAGTTTTTATCTACATACTCTTTAGATTGTTTTTCCCACAGTGCAGTTTTTGCATGCACGCACTCGATGAATAAACCGACATCAAACATTGTAAACCTAATAAAACACCCGATTGCAACGCTCAGTATGACAACTGATGACAACCAACATGCAACAACACGTGGTTTCATGTCATTGTGGTTGTCATGTCATCCTGCGCAGCGGCAGCAGGATGCGGTTGCATCCGGTTGGTGCGGCGAAAACGCATATATGTGACTAGTACCATTTAATAACGTGTGATATTATTATCCCGTCAAACAGGAGCGTTTTAGCGGGAGCGGGAGCGGTAAAAACGTGTGACACCACACTTATAGATCACAGGTTGTACAGTAACATAGTCACTGGTAATCTACTGGTAAGAATGTTATGTATGTTATCATAATAGAAATGATGTACCAAGTGCCCCCTGCTTTGTACATAAAATTCAGTACCTTAGTAGATTCTTAGTGCTGGAAAATATAGTTATACAAAATTTTGTGAAGGTATGTTGAAAAACTACAATTTTATTCATGTAAAACAAAAATAAATATTAAAGTTTGACATCCTGTAGCTCAATAATCATCAACCTTAAGTTCGTGAAGATAGCACGGTCACTTGAAGCGCTAAACACGGAACCGGCGCCAATCGTTAGTGCCTAATGCTTCATACCTTGCATCAGCTCAACCAGCCGTTTTCGAGAAAACGACACCCCCTAGGACAGTTCTGGCTTCCTACCCTTCTTAGAAGCACTCAGGATGGCTCCGACGTCAATCGTTAGTAATTTAATCAGTTCTTCCTTGAGTAATGATGAACGTGGCCTACAACAAGGATAGGAAGCCAGTACTGTCCTAAGGGGTGTCGTTTTCTCAAAAACCGCTGGTCGAGCTGATGCAAAGTATGAAGCACTAATAAACACTAACGACGGGCGCTAACCTCGTCCTTAGTGCTTCAAGTGTCCGTGCTAATCACTGACCTATCAACTTTTGGTACAAACTAAGCTAAATAGTAAAGCAGCAAGCCTTTTCTGAATATAATTCTAATTATTACCTGTGTCATACGCTTTAGCCTTTGCATGCCCTTTTAATGTTGAAAGACACCTCTTAGAAGTGACTAAAATCACATCTTTATAAAACGGTGTGGGTTTTGAGGAATTGTTTTCCCTGACTTGACCTCGCCCTTGATTTCGGGTTCTGTTCCTTTGTCCAATTGATGGAAATAAATTATGCAGCTCATTTCGTAGTGAACTACCGGAGGAAACACTGGCCCTGTTTACAACTGGCAATTGTGATTGTCTCTGTTGAAGCGGCAAGGTTAAGTTTCTTACTGTAGCTTCTAATGAATGCCGTAATTGCGGACTTTGTAATATCTCTTCTACTGTTTCCCTAATATCCATTTCGGTCATAAATTTAAAAAAGCTGAAATCAAAGATGCTTTGTTATTCTACTGCAATTACAATACCCAAAAATCAGCGCAATTGTAAAACGCTTGAAACAAATGAACCAGCGATAATACCAAGTTGCTAGGATCAGATTACATTTCGCGCGTTTTGCAATAGAGCAGATTTTGGCTTTGGCGTAATAGGTACTCTTACAGCTTATAACCAGTACCTTATTTTACCTACCTTTTAATGTGATTACTTTCAGGAGGATCGACGAATAATTAAAAGAAATTGTTCAATGCAGCGCTGTAAGTCTTGGATAAATATAACTAAACAAACTACAGCAACTTGGTGAAGTGACGAACGACAGGTGGTGTATTTATGTGAAATTGCGAAGGACAACAAAACACGTGTGTTTTATTTACATCTTAAATATAATGCGAGGTTGCCAAACCCACGTCAGACAATTTCTTTTCATGTGGCGTTCCTTGCGGCAAGTGTGGGAACTAGAGTTTATATAATTTCTAAGTTTTATGTGCACAAAAATATATAGAAGTTCTAAGGCACGAAATATATATATTTTTGGTATAATCGAACATTTTTATATTTGTATTTCTACGAATTTAAGTATATATTTAGCCAAAACCTATATATATATTCGTGAAAACATTATATATATATTGCAAAAACTTTATAAATTCAAAAAAAGTATTTATGTCCTGAACGGCGCCTCATAACTTAACCACTAACAAAAATTTAAGTAAAATAAAGTGCGGTTGAATGTACATACCAAATTTGTTGTTTGACAATTGTTTAAATATTGTTTAATCTCATCATAACTTTAAAATCTTTTGAATTTAAATTTTTTTTAAATTTGAAAATGTAATAGAAATGAGAAAATGTTGTGGAAATGTGATGGAAATGTGGAAATGTCATGGAAATGTGGAAATGTCATGGAAATGTGGAAATGTCATAGAAATGTGGAAATGCCATAGAAATGTGGAAATTTAAAATGTGGTGTACAGCAATTTTGAGAGTGGTTAACCCCTCCTACAGATCCAAAACAAACACACTTCTGTTTACAAATTTTCTCCCAACTATAAACGCCATTTGTAAACGATCGCAACGCCTCTAGTGGTAATCTGATTCGTGAATAGGCACTTCCTGCTGCACATGCAGCACACATAAAAGCAACTGATTCATCTACGTATTGGCACTGACAGTGGTACCATATTAAACAAAAGGTACACTCAATCCACTGGGCACCATTTCTTTTTGAAACGTCTTCGTTCAAATTTTTTCTTTTTCTTGTTTTTAGGCTTTGACTTCTGAACAAAACAAAAAATAACTAAGTTCAAAAAAATCATTAAAAGCAGTGGGGCCTTAAAGTGGTCTCCTGACACTACCGACTTATTTTAAACCGATAACGCTAGGTATAGGTACTCTCTCGCAATTAACGTGACAATTTGAAAAAAAGACGGTACCTACTGAATTTTATAATGATAGGTACCTGTGACTATGTATATTATCATTTATTTTATGTGTTTCTCTTTATCATAACCGGGAAGGTCAAAGACAACTTGTTTAATTGGCGAATCTGCTGGTAACTTTATCTAGCTATTCTGCTATCATGATTAAAGGCTTGCTTTTGATGCGGCCGCTTGTTTTATATAGAATATACCTAGATATAACATGTGCATTATAATACTTTTAAATAATATGTTTCGGTCACCGTAAACATACTGTTTCGATCATCGATCACAAATTAATTTTACAAGGGCCACATGCAGCCTCTGATACGGACCTACCGTAACCGTATATTTCGCCTGTTGCCCGCGCTTTGCTCAACGCTGCTGCGCGCAAATTTAATAAAGCGATAATGTAATTGTAAGGTTAATATTGTGGTAGCGAAAATATGAAAATATAATAATGCAATCCGGATCTGGATCGCCGACTTGGTTGTTGCCGTCGGGATCTGAGATCACTCTTGGCCGCCTATATCTCAAACCCCACGTTCACTATGCTTTTAACATAAGCATTGCCTCTCTACCTAGATCCTTCACTCAACGGTGGAAGCATAAATACAAACTATCACGGAGTTACTCGTATCACGGACTAACCCCTTGTAACCTTTGTATTAGTATAATATACATTTTGTGTACCAGTTTACCATTATTGGCCTCAATAATAGGCTATCCTGGAAGCGTCCATGATGCGCGTGTATGGCACAATTCACCATTAGGAAAAAAAGAATTCGTGAAACACCCTTTGAACTCTTTCCAGATACGAATATTTTGGGGGATTCGGCGTACAAATGTACTAACTACTTGTTAACACCATATAAAGATAACGGTCACTTAACACGAAAGCAGAGAAATTTTAATTACAAACTTTCCTCCACTAGAGTGTTTATTGAGCAATGTTACGGCTTACTTAAAGGCCGATTCCGAATATTAAAACACGTAGGTAAATGTATATAAGACCCGTCTTACACGAGTCATAATTATGGCCACAATTGTGATAAAAATTTGAAGTATATTTGTGTTCTTAAAATTATGTTTACGAGAACTATACCGCCCTTTACACGTTGTCAAACTATGGATATAATTATGATAAAAAATATAGGGAAATTCTGTATTCAGCTGTTGGAAATCTAGGGATTTTTTTGAATGGCAGCAATGTACATACTACATAACCAAAAATAATATATCACATTCAGTTTTCACTATTCTCTGTCACTATATTAACGGTTTTGTGCAATAAGCAATTTCTTGTGATTGTAGCAAATAACAATCTTTTAATAAATGTCGTGGTCAAGAGAGCAGGTCACCATGCTCATTGAAGTGTACAAAAATCACCCTTACTTGTATGTGGTTAAATCCCCACAATACAAAAACAAGCATGCGAGAAATGCTGCCTTAACAGACATCTGTTCAAAGTTGGAGGCAGTGAAAGCAGGTGTAACGATTGCAGATGTAAAAAATAAGTTTGCAGCTCTTCGACAAAATTTCTTAGTGGAATATCGTAAACACCAAAACTCCATGAAAAGTGGAAGCGGTACAGACCAGGTAAATGCAAATCTACATTGCAACAAATCGTATAGTTCTAAAAATGTATGTTTTAAGGTGTATATACCTACCATTTGGTATTATGATTTAATGCTGTTTGTTTTGGAGCATTCAATTGCAAAGACAGCCATTTATGATAGCATCCCCAAGCCTCTTTCACCTTCTCTTTCATCAGACAGTAATATTGAATCGTTGGAATTTACGGACATTTCACAATTAAGAGGTTGTTTATGAAGACGAACCAGACGATTCACAAACTGAAGAGGTATTTCCTTATATTTGTCAATAAGTATAATGTTTCGGTAAATAAATGTACTTTAGGAACCTGTCAATGGAGGCGCCTCAAATGTGCATGTAATTGAACAGACGCCACAAACCAGCCGACCACAATCTCAACTAAAGAGAAAAAAGGGGAATGAAATCGACTATTTAGCAGATGCCAGCAGAGCGATAAATGAAATTGCTAATGCAGTTGCACGCAAGAAGCCTGATGTTAGCACTATCAAGGCGGATAGGATTGATGTCTTTCTTAAGTACATTGAACCAAAATTACGCCGCATCAAGAATGACGATTTGTTAGATAAAATAGAAAGCGATATTGTACATATAATTTCCAAGAATTTCAAATAAAATCTGAGTGATCCTATATACATATATATACACTTATTCAAATTGTATGATTAACAATTGTGTCTTAAAACTGCTGCATCCTGCCACTCTACACTGCCAGTAGGAGAACAAAAGTAATTTTTGTATTCATCCCTCACAGATAATGCTGATCTGGAAGTTCGATTTGTTCCCTGTGGTTTCCATGTATCCAATGTGATAATTGATGCTTCGTCAAAATCAGTATAAAATTGTCCACTATTTGTACATAAATAGTTATGTAGTGCCACACAAGCTAAAGTAATTTTTTCTACTTTATTTGGTGACAGACATATCGGATTTAACAATACTCTAAATCTGTTGGCAAGAATACCAAATGCATGTTCAATGATACGTCGTGCCCTTGATAACCGATAGTTAAATATCTTCTTGTCGTGAGATAAACCTCGTTGTGGATAAGGTTTTAATATTCTTGTGGACAGTGGAAATGCGTCGTCTGCAACTATCACATATGGAACATTGTTACTGGATCCTGGTAATGGTCGAGATTGTGGAAAATTTAACGAATTGTTTTGAATTGCTTTTGACAGAGTACAATCACGAAACACTCCACCATCACTTATTCTACCATTAACACCAATGTTAATGTATGTAAATTTGCAGCACGCATCGGCCATTGCCAATAATACTAGTGAATGATCCCCTTTGTAATTGTGGTAAAATGATCCAGCCGATTTTGGAGATCTAAATGTAATATGACGTCCGTCAAGCGCCCCTACACATTGAGGAAATTGCCATAGTTCCATAAACTGATCAGCAATTGATTGCCAACTTTCGGGAGTAGATGGAGTCTGTAATGTAGAAGAGATAGGTATATATAGAGAATTGATAAAATAAAACTTTACCATTAAAAACTCATCTTTTAAAACATTAAATATGACTTCACAAACTTCAGGAATGAATAGAGAAATGGTTGATTCATGTATCCTACTAGAATACATCAACGAACGGTAAGACTCTCCGGTTGCAAGAAAGCGAAGCGTAAGTTCAAGCCTGAATAACATGTCTAAAATATATACCACTTTCAATCAGCATTTTCTTTACCTGCTTCTCGCTGAAACACATTGCCTCATAACAGTATCTTGGCGACTGATATGTGGTTCTACCAATCGCAACAGTTTTTCAAATTGGTGGTTAGTTAGCCGTAAAAAGTTTTTATATGCTGCAGAGTCTTCTTGTAGTAGCTCGTCATTTAACATATGTAATATCCCCATTCCCATATTCCTTCTTTCATGCCATTTTTTGACCAAACTCTTCGCCTGCGACGTGTATTGAACTTTAGGGCTAGCATATTTGTATAAATTGCCACTGAACTATACAATGTGTATTCGTCAAATTCCATACTTTAAAATTATATTCAAATTACAACTAGGTAGATACTTCGATTAATTGACTACAGACCTGAAGACAAACAAATACTCTATTTTCTTTTTAATGAATTTCAATTTTCAATTACTTTGATAAACAATATCCTAGGATCACAGATTGCGCATGCTGTTTGCGCATATTATGCACACAAAAATAGAACACGTTCTATTTTTATGGACAAAATTTTTTTTATGGTTATAATCGGTGTATTACACGCACCATATTCTTTCCAACACAATTAAATTCAGAAATAGGGACATATTTATTGCTCGTGTAAGACGGGTCTAACACAGATTTTGTGCCCAAAATAATTATTGCATGTTGTGTTCTACACAACATTTGTATGCTAAGAAATGATGAGCTGGAAGTAGACTATTCCGAAACAAACGAGACGGAATGCACTGTACATGAGGGGGGGTATGATTTTGACTGTTCAGGGGTCACAAAACGTAACAGAATTGCAGATGAAGTATTTAATGTAGTATCCTAACATAAGTGAAATAATATAAATAATGCCCATTATATTTTGTAACGAACAGCCATTCATTTTATACATATTAGAATTATATTAAATGAACCTGTTTCTGAACCGAAAAAAATAAAACGCTTGAAAATTTATGGTAAATATATGCCTTCTGCCTTACTAAAACTACACGCGCCATTGAAATTTTTCGTATTTAGGAAAAACAATTCACGTAATAGTTTTTAATGTTGTATAAATTATATTCTTTAGGTAATTGAAAACCTTTCAAACATTTATTATAGTTACGTAAAGCTCATAATAGGACTTTAGAAACAACATTTGAAGCGATATGACGTAATAAATATTATCGCTTGCAGTATTTATCATAATGGCGGTATCGAAAAACGCTACAAACAGGTCTGTTTTAGAGGCTAATACTTTGAAGTGGTCTGCACTTAAATAACCCACTACATGGTGAAGTTCAACAAATAAGTGGCAAGACGCACTATCCGTAAAAATGCGCCACTTTAACAAAGTGATGATCACGCGAATGCCAACTTCAATTGCCACTTTGAAGTAAATGTGCACAGTGATGCCAGTTACTCTAACTGTATCTACAAATTTGTAAATGTAGCAATACTGCTTAACATATTAACATAACCTAACCTAACCTCCTGATTATCCTCTGCAGGTAGCAACACTTCATTAATAATATGACTATTGTCATCCAAAGCAATATTAGTTTCATTATGTTGTTGATAGCTAAACTCCACTGATTCACTTGACGTTGACGAAGTCGATGGTTTGTCGATCGGTTCTACTGATTGTTGCAAATTAACATCAAAATTAACAATTGGTTGGACCTCTGGACATTGTATAGAATCAGTAGGTCTAAGTTGTTTTGCTAAACGTCTATAAAACGTTGTAGAATGACGAAAGACTTTTTTTTACGAAGACCATGTTTACTATTCATTGTAGATTGCTGCACAACTTGCCCACATGAACGCACAAAACGAACGGTTGCAAAATATAAATTCACTATCAAGTGATAAAAACTTTGTGGTGAATTTTGTAAGTTTTCACCACTTTAAGGTGATTGTAATAACGTCACTAGTGGAAATTACTTTAAAATGATAAAATAACGTGGTGGCCGCCTGTAATAGTATATTTCATTACGAGTCCGGAAAGCAGGCTTTTTCCGTGCGCGCGTGGCAAATTCCCGTGTGAGGCGTAGCCGAACACGGGAAGTCATGCAAGCACGGAAAAAGCATTTCTGGACATGTAATGAACGATATTTTTTATTATACTTCTTTTAAATCGATAACAAAAAACAACAAACTCGCCAACATTTTTATTTTGTAACAGTTATAGAAAATGCGTTTTCATGGTTACTCTCAAATCATTTCAAAGGCGATTTGTTTAATTAGTTTTCGTACTTCCAAGACTAAAGTGACAACTTCACTCCGCTATGACAAGTACTGAAGTGTCACTTTTTGTCCCGCCGGGATTAAATTTGGAAGAAAATCCCGGAAGGGTGAAATTACTAACGAGGCAATTTCAGTAGGTTGTTCCACATTTTGTATGCGGCACCACTTCTTAAACGTATCGTACTGCTGCTCATATACTTTTTTGGATTTCGGTGGTATCAATTCTTTACCTAGTTTGGCTGCTTTTGATCAATTACACCTTTGTCACCCACCACCAAAATTGTGACACTAGCAATGACAGTTTCCAATTTATTTTTGTTACCATAGCATAGGGTTTGTCGTACCAACGCAACGTTCCTATGGTAACTTGTTAAGCAGCGATTTTTTGAAAGAACGCGTAAGTTCTCTAACTCCATACAGATTAAGTGTTTCAGTTTTGGAAGTACGAAAAATATCGTATATACCTTGCGACTGAAGTAGTGGTCTTAATCCCTCAGGTAAATTATGGCCCTCCCTTCGGTCGGGCCATAAACTTTACCTTCGGGATTAAAAGTACTACTTCAGTCCCGCGGTATATAATATACTATTATTTCAGATAAGGTTGACGAAACGTCAAAAAATGTCACAAAATCTCAAAGAAGTTTATCTAAATATTCAAACATCTACGAATTAAAACGCAAAATACTTACATATGAAACATTACAACGCATATAGAATTTCTGAAAATTAGTTTACTTCCCTGTAAATTTGTATTTTAAAACAATATTTTGGGTATTTATATTCAGCGCACGGAAAGAATCAAAGGGACCAGGAATAGTATATTAAAACATAAGTTGCAGAAGGCCCTCTATTCTAACACGAGTTCAAGTTTCGAACCTGAGCCGCGTAGCGGCGAGGGTTCGAATGAACGAGTGCTTAGAAGGCCTTCTGCAACGAATGTTTTATACTATTTTCTCTGTTTCGGGCTCGTTTCGCATTGTTTATTAATTATGGATAAATTTAAAAATATTTTCGATATAAATTGTGTTGGCAGTACTGACTATTTGCTTGGTTTCCATAGTAACCGATCTTTCAAATTTCTTCACGAGATATACATATTTGCGAAATTATCTTTAGATTTGAAAAATAAAATCCATTACCTACATTTCACTAAAGAGCCTACAATGTCAGACGAAGAACTAACTTCAACACCACCGGAATTGCGTGAATTAGCTGATAATGCGGTAAATGATTTGGTGCCATCCAAGTCTAAAAATAAGTACCAAAAGGAGTATGAAAAATTTGAATCTTGGCGCATTGAAAACAAGGTACAAACCCTCACAGAAAATTTTTGCTTGCATACTTCGAAATTCTTAGTAAGACTTACAAAAGTTCTACATTATGGAAGACATTCTCGATGCTTCGATT